>NC_137039.1:14134523-14219655 GCF_032717465.1 Coenobita brevimanus | reverse complement strand
CATTTACTTTCTGTGAAATCTAGAAGGTGGGCAGGTATTTACTTCTGAGAAACATCATCTTTTATTTTCTTTCCTGTTTATAACTGTACTCTGAGTAGAGGCAACGTACTTACTCTCAGCTTTCCCTTTTTCTTTAGAATATCTCTTGTGAGTGAGAACATATTCATCCAGCCTAAAACTGCAGCATCAGACAAATTATCTATTCTTTTCTCATCAAGATATAGGCTTACATCTTTATAAATACACCTCTTGAAGTCCTCCACTTAAAATCATCTGCTTAAATTTACCAAAATCAGGAATCCACATTCTTAGAATTTAACCACTGCTCTATGAGATCTTCTTTGATTTTTGCATACTCAACATGGGATTGCTTATCTTGCTTGTAAGTTGTCCTAAATTTTACTCTGGGGCTTCAGGAACAAGCTCATAGGCCTTAAGAATCAAGCTCTTAACTACATCATAATTATCAGATTGATCCTGAGGCAAAGATGCATAAGTTGCCAGAGCTTTACCAGTGAGAACAGTTTGAAGGATTACTGGCCATTACTTACTTTGGGCCAATTAAAACCTGTAGCTACCCTCTCAAACAACTGAAAATACTTTGTTAAATCAGATTCATTAAAAGGAGGGACAAGTTTATGACTGTAATACATCAAAATCATCAGAGCTAGATGATCCAGTTTCCACCTTGTTTCATGCGATACTCATAGATGCTGCCTGAATCCTAGCAATTTCAACTTGTGCCTCAGCCTCCTTAGTACGAGCCTGAAACTCGGCCTCCTTAGTACGAGACTCACCTCCTTAGCCTGAGACTCAGCCTCATTAGCACGTGCTTGAAACTCAGCTTCCTTCACACGAGCCTCCTGCAGGGCTGGCTGTAACTGGCTGTTCCAATCCTCACATCATTTGGAGGAGTTTCATTAAACAAAGCTTTTATTAATCATGCCAACAATTTGATCTTAAGAATGATGAGAGTGAACTGCAATTCCCAATTGTTGAGCAACAAGTTTAAGTTCATTCTTTGATCTGTTTTCAACATCACACACAGTATGCACATTAGACAAAAAATCTTTAGCAACATCAAGCGTAGTTATAGTAGACATCATTAATAAATCACAGTCACAAAATATCCAGGCAATATCCATATGATAATATCCTGAATATCCTGATATAGAGGTCGCCAAGGCTATGTTACGGAACAGAGAAAGATAGCATGTACACTTTCAAGTAAGAATACTAAAAATCACTACTGTCCCGAAAAGTTCCAGGTTCAAAACAAAAGAGTTACGTAAAATTACAAGTTAAAGTTTAATGCTCAAACTAACAACAAAACATTCAGGACTCCTTAAGGATAATGTGTGGCAAAAAACAAGTTAAATATATGGTTAACTGCAATAGCCTCTATTAACACCCAGGGAGTAGCAAGAGGTAAATTTATCTAAATTAGCCCTAATAAGTGAGATTACACTGGGTAATGCTCAGTTAAAAGCCAAGATAAATTATTACAAATACAAACTATTATTAATGATGGCTGACAATAAGAACCTTACCAGAATTACAAAAACCCTCACTAGAGCTACAGATTAACACCTTATGCTATATAGTACAAGAATAAAATGTAATAACACTCATACTCAAATTACACAGCAGTTAGATGGCTGGAGACTTCCTGAGCACTCACAATAATAACAACTGTACAGGGGAGGACAGAGATGTGAAGCAAAATGAGGAGTAGATCTAAGTGGCAATAGTGCAAAGACTGAAGCTCATTATATAGGGGCCGGCAGAGCTTGATACAACTTTTAAGGAAAAGGACTGGCATAAATGAAGCCATGGGGACAAAGAAGTTGAAGCAAATCCTGCTCTGAACAACAGAAAGAGCGACTTACTCTATTATAAGGGAGGAGGGGGGGGAGTGAGGTAGAACACGCTCGTGATCAAACATACAGCATGCTGTACGTTAGAATTACACAAAGGATGATGAAATCATAGGCTATGTAACAATATATATATATATATATATATATATATATATATATATATATATATATATATATTTACATATATATATATATATATATATATATATATATATATATATATATACATATATATATATATATATATATATATATATATATATATACATATATATATATATATATATATATATATATATATATATATATATATATATATACATACATATATATATATATATAGATAGATAGATAGATTTATATATATATAGATTTATATATATATATATATATATATATATATATATATATATATATATATATATATATACATACATAGATTTATATATATATATATATATATATATATATATATATATACATACATAGATTTATATATATATATATATATATATATATATATATATATATATATATATATATATAGATAGATAGATAGATAGATTTATATAGATACATAGATAGATTTTATATATATATATATATATATATATATATATATATATATATATATATATATATATATATATATATATATATATATATTTATATATACACACGAGTTTATCATCATCATCATCAGGCGTTCGTGTGCCCACTGCAGGATCAGCCCTATCCCAACCAATACAACCTATGTATCTCTATCAAGTAGCTTAGGCTGTCTTTTTTTTTTATGCTAGGAAGAAGGAACGATGGGGCCACAAACCCGCAATAATCGATTCCTCCAAGAAAAAAACAAAATTCAAGGAAGGGAGCCAAATTCAAGATCCGATCTGGTTGAAGTTGTACAGTCTGTAAGGTGAAAAGTGCTTGTAAGTGTGACAGCAATATTGGAGTGGCTTTGGGTGTGTGTGCCAGTCTGTGAACCAAGTGTAATTGGCCCGTTACAAATTGATTGATTGATTGATGCATGATAATTAAAATTTGGCAGCGCAACTGCCAGTGTCATATGCCACCGGACGACAAAGTAAAAGTCACAGCATAATAAAAAGTACATGTCCAAAATAAAGTTAGTATCTGATGGTAGGAATAAAATACTGAAAATAATAAAGCAATAGTTTATAAAATATCAATTGCACTTATAAAAATTGAAGAAGAAATTACTCCTGAAGAAAACTAAAAACATTAGTAAAATCTTTAGAACTTCACCAAGCATCGAGGACAAACAATTGGCACCCTCTGCCCCTTATGCCTATAGAGGAAACTCTGACGGAGGTCCCCCAAGCTCAGACACTAGACCAGCAAGTGACTGATAGTAAGGGGAACAAGGCAATCATCACAATACAGTTGAGTATCACCACACGCAGGAACCCATGTATGGCTCGAGAATACCCAGTGTGAAGCCTGGTAAAAGCCACCTCCAATCGCCGAGACATAGAGGGAAGAACCCTTGGCACAACTTCTCTCACGAAAGATTTCTTTTAGTTTATTGTGAGAAACACCATCCCAGTGTCTCTGCCAACACATATGAATTGCGTACCACAAGTAAGGTGTTATATCAGATGCAGGAAGTGGGTAGATGGTTGAGGGGCTGTTGAGAAGATGCAGCTTTAGCTGGAAGTATCTGCCCTCTCGTTGCCCACCACAGCAACATGTGCAGGAACCCAACAGAAGTCTATACGATGGCCAAGAAAAAACAGCCACTCAAAAATTGATAAAATCGTGGATGGGATACATTAAAAGACTCCAATGCAGACAAAACACTACGTGAGTCACGAAAAATAACAAAAACGGATTGGGGGAGAGTAAAAATGATTTTAAGAGCATATAAAATTGCAATCAGTTCCGCCGTTTACACTGAAGTAATGCCAGGAAGGCCTGCCTACTAAAGGAAGGGAAGACAACACCAAATCCTACTCCAGTATCAGTCTTAGACCCGTCAGTATAGATGGGGACGGAACCCTCATGAATGGAAGCATGTTCTAAAAAGAGCGAGAGGGACACCTGAGAGGGAAGTGAACCCTTTTTTTCAACAACGGACCTACAGAATGTCACGCGAGAGAGCAGCCAAGAACCCACCCCTTGCTGGGATCCGATGTTCACGGACAAATTGCCAGTCTCGGGAGTTGGAACAGAGAGGGATAACATAGCAAACTGGACTCTGTAACCAAATGGCTTTGGGAAATTAAGACGGGTGTCAAAAACAGAAGATCAGGAATCCTGGGAGCACAAGATACCGAGTCTGGAATGCGGTGAAGACGATACCAACACCTCATCATTAGCAACTGGCATCACAAATCCAAGGAGAGTACACCAGCATCCACCAACGAACTTGGAATCGGGGATGATCTGAATGCCCTGGTTGCCAGACACACACCAGCATAATGCACAGACTTTAACAGCCAGGAGATGGGCATCTGTTGCAAAAGAGTGAACCTCACACCCATATTCAAGTTTAGGAAGAATAAGAGAACTATGCAAGAGGAAGAAGGGTCTGACAGATCCAGCACCCCAAGAGGTAGTGAGCTAAGACCCTCAAAAGATTCAAAGCTTTAAGACAAGCCGCCTTAACAGAACGAAGATGAGGAACCCAGGTTAGTCGTCGATCAAACAGGGAAAGACCCAGAAACTTTTGTCTCTTCCACACAGGATATTCTCCTACCATAGAGATACAAGTCAGGGTCTGGGTGAGCCCCTCGAAGATGACAAAAATGCATAGCCACTGTCCTTTGTTGGAAGCAAAATGGAAACCGCGAAGTTTCCGCCCAGTCAGAAATTCGAATTGATAGCCAGCTGCAAAATTTCTTCTCTATCAGAGACATTCTAGACGTGGTGAAGGAAATCAAGAGGTCATCAACATATAGTGATCCTCGTACACCGTCAGGAAAGACACTAATGACATTGTTAATGGCTACAGCAGAGATAACACTGAGGATACTCCCCTGTGGTACTCCATCTTCTGAGTGCTTGGGCAGGTAGAAAGCATCCCTCCCACTCGCACCCTTAAAAATTCAGTTAGATGAAAACTGTTGAATAAAAGTAGGCAAGCTTCCACTATTACCAAATTCATGAAAAGTGAGTAAAATAACATGACGTCAGGCAGTGTCATATACCTCTCTCAGATCGAAGAAGACCGTGACCTGGTGTTGGTTGGTGGGAGAAAGCCTCAGTGACAGAAGATTCCAAGGACTGTAGTGCATCAGAGGTAAGATCGCATTTTTGAAAACCATGCTGGGCAGGGGATAAGAAGTCACCTCTCTCTAAAAACCACACATGCCTAGCATTGACCATCTTTTCCAAAACTTTACATATACAAGATGTCAAAGAAATAGGCCGATAATTCGTCGCCTGTAGGTGGTCCTTTCCTGGTTTGGGGATGGGGAGAAGCTACAGCAACACCCCAACAAGCCAGTAACTTCCCTAGAACACCAGATCTTATTAAACAGTGAAAGCAAAAACAACAGACTCATCAGACAGTTGGTGTAAAAAGGCATAAGGAATAACATCATAACTAGGAGAGGAATCATGGCACTGCGACAAAGCCACATGGAGTTCAGAAATTGAAAATAGGAACATTGTAAGAAGCTCTCCTCCAGCAGAGGCAATAACTGAGACCACGAGACTCTAGGCTGCCGGATGATGGCAAGCCGAAGGCGTATCTGCGTCCTTCTTTGACACACTGGCAAAATGATCAGCAAGGAACTCTGCAAGCAGCAAATGGATCAGCCACAGTTCCACCTGCTGCAGATGGAAAACAGGAAGGGAGGGGAACAGTAAATTTTCCTGAAATTTTCCTAACCCGGTTCCACACCTGGGTGATGGAAGTCCTCGAATTGATGGAAGAAACATAACCCTTCCAGGATGAATGCCTGCAGCCTCACTTTAAAACTCGCCTCATATGAACTCAATTGCCTCTGATGCGCCACCATATACTGATGATCCTCATCTGTGACGATGAAGACGAGAGAAGGTGCGACTAGTTTGGCCCTGTCACTGCAGAACTGCACACTCAGAGTTCTCACCAAGGCACCTGAGCGTGAAGGAAACTGACCCTTAGTTTTTGGAATAGATAAAAGGGCTGCTGAGTGCAACACAGTATTGGAAATATGACTTGCAGCCTCAGTAAGACAGCCAAACTCGTTTGGACAGAAGGGGAAATGGAACTTAAACTTCCTTGAAATGTGGCCAGTCAGCCTTATCCAGAAGCCATGCGAGGAAGACGTGGCTGAGGTCCCACCAGCACTAGCAGATTAAAAATAATGGATAATGGTCGCTGCCATACAGGGTCTACAGCAACACATCCCAGGTAAAATCTAAAACAGCATCAGCTGAGCATAAAGACAAATCAATGGCAGTAAAAGTTCCAGTCTGACTATGGAAATAAGTCATGTTTATTGGCCAAGCGCTGAACTGCCACTTTCAACTCCTCATCTTCCACTAAAGAGGCCAGTGCATTACACCCCGAGGGTTGGCCTCACTGATTCCCCATTGCGGATGGTGACCATTCATATCTCCTAGTAACAGAAAGGAGAGAAGGCAGGGTCATGAACAAGGCGTTCCAGATCCACTCTTTCCAACAGTAGCACTAGGGAGGGAAGATAAAGATTGCAAAACTGTATACTGCTGACGTAAAAACATCCAAGACAGCGACAGCCTGCAAGGGAAGTGGAGATGTCCAGATGATTGTATGGAACATCCTTGCGAAGGAAGATCATAGCGACACCTCCATGATATGACCTTGGCCCAGCCACAGGATCAGAATAAAAGGCATGGTAGCCAGAAGGACCGGAAGGAACAGTATCACCTACCATGGTCTCCTGGATGCACATGGACAAAGGAGTAAAGCTGATGAAACCAGATGACAGTTCCTCATAGTTGGCACGTAAACCTTGGACAGGTCCACTGGATGATGGAACCCATAATGGAGGGAATGATGATTAAATGCGGGACTGAACACCTGACAAGCCCGAGCGGGTTTGGATGCCCGAATGCCTATGACAGCCCTTGAGAGGAGCCTCCCCACCACTCAGAAACCCACACCCTCTGTCGAACATCCGTTAGTAAACGAGAGGGCTGAGGAAGTAAGTTTTACTACTCTCCTTCTTGGAGTGGGCATACCAGTTTGTTTGGAAGGTGGCTTGGAGGCTGTCTGTGGGAGGTGTAGGACGGCCAGTGCTCCCACCAGAAGCCCCAGAAGTGGGAAGTAGAGTCCACAGGACTCGGAAACATTTGAGAAGGACATCCTATGCTGTAGATCTGAAACACCAGCAAGTTGTCCAACAACATCCTCCAGGTGAGGATTGGACCAGCGGTGAACCATCAGCTTCAGCTGTCACTCTGGCCTAGATTCCTCAGCCTGCGGGGCAGAGGGAACAGGAGAGGGGTTGACACAAGGGTCGATAACAGAGACCTTAGGTGGCCGGTCTTCATGCTCAGAGGACTCTGGACGAACAACGGTGAGCGTTTGCCAGGTACAGATGGAGCCTCCCGGTCACACTGGGTAAGACAGGAGCGAATCCGGTCAACGTGGACAGCTGCCACCACCACAGGGAAGTGTGCAAGCCGTCAGCCACCGCAGTGGGGGCAGAAAGCGGTTGGAGCAGTGGTTGGGCAAACATCATTCTCACAATCAGTACTAATCATGGGGACAGCATCCTGCAAATCATGAGTTGAAGGAGTGGGTACTAGAAAGGTTCGAGGCTGCCTTCTGAGATACAGTGCTGGTGATGCACTGACGATCCAGAAAGGACAGAAGCATAAGTAGCCCCGGAGCTGAGAGAAGAGAGTCTGAGCTCTCCTTTTTGTTTCCGAAAATGAAACCCTCTCACGTGCATGAGGACTTCCCACAGTGATAGCATTTAAGGAGTCCTTTACAATCACTGGTATGGCTTTGGTCCTCCACAGGACACACAGACACCACGAAGGAGCCAGCCTGTGCACGGCGTCAAAATTTGCTAACACGTCCATACTCCTGACGATGGAAACATCACCTTGGGGTGGGCACATATGGCTTCACCGGAAGTGAGCAGCCAAGCCAGCTTCACAGAGGTAGATAGGGTTAACCTGTCAAAAAGTCAAGAAGAGAGGTTGGACTTGGAGTCAGGACACTATCAATTTTTTTCTGTAGTCACTCAACAACACATATCACACCATAAGAAGACCCAGCTCCTTCAACAGCCACGCCTCCTGCGTATGTCAGAAGGAGGTCATGAGGAAAAAAATCACCTCCTTTGCACCTGTTAAAAGTAGCATGGGGAGCACAATCAACTGCAGCCAGGGGCATCATTTCAATTTCCCCTTGAGGGGGGCATATGCTATTTGGGAGGCCCCACTACTCCCACCTCCCCACATGGGTGGGGTGGCAGCGAGCATTTTGAAGCCACATGGGGAAGCTATATTTAGGGAATTAAGGCAGTAAAATAATTGTATCTACTGTATATAGTTATCTGTTAAACCAATTACTTCCTGACACACACATATGGATATTCTAGCACTGGCAGTATGTCTGTATGAAGTTGAATATGTAATTTAAAGTGCATGAGTAAAGTACATATCATTGCATTATATGCTAATGACCAAATAGCAATTAAATATTTGTACTGGTGAAAGCTTTAAACTGACTTCATTCTTATAGCCTAATGATAAGATAATGACTATAAAATTGAGAATGAAAAGATGTCAACTTGTAATCGAACTAAAAATGAAGAAGCTTTTTAGCTTGCTAGCCCCTAAAATACCATGAACCATATAAAGTAATGTGAAAAAGTAAGCTTTTACACTAAAAGGTGGGAGAAATAAAATGATGGTGTTTAAATTCTGGAAGAGGCTCCAGAGTAAAGAAGAATATATTAATTTCACTTAATTCATTGGAGGAAATTGAAAACTAAACTACGTATATTTATTGGATAAAAATGAATAAACTACTGCAATAATGGATATCTCCGTGATCTCTGCTTTGCAAGAAGTTATCAACCAGGGTGTTAATTAGGATTAAGATTTTTAACAATTTCCTTTTCTGAGGCCATACGCAATAGCAAGTCACTTTAAGGCGATCATTTCTCATTGAGGTTCATAGGTATGTCTTGACTGGAGCTAGGTACTGAAAAAAAGCCGTTACCTTATGTCTTGACTGAGCTAAGTACTGAAAAAAATGTCGTTCCATTGCCTGCAGTTACTGGATGGGTGATAAGAATTTTGACAATTTTCACTATTTCTGAATACGCACAATCGAATGGTTTTAGTTCATATAATTCAAACAGATTCTTTGGCATGTCAGCTCTTACTTAGAGAAATATCTTTTTGCAAGAGATTTTGGGAAACTAGAAGAATTTCATCCTATGTATATATATTTGTAAGACTGTACTCTAATCGAAATCTTCTCACTATTCTAAGAAAAGCCTCTGGAACGGCAGTGAAGTGCATTCATTGCTTCTATTAGGGGCATGTTTTGGTGTGAAGCGCATATCAAACTCTGAGTGAAATCAAGTCCAATATATCACAAAAACAGGTTCTTTTGGTTTCAGTCTTTCGAGCAATACAAGTACTCACCTCATTTCTCCCTAAGAGAGCTGAATCAGTTAAGAAAGCTCTTTGGTCTTGATGATACCTTTTGAATTCTCTTAGGTCTGCTCAACCTGATCTGAATTTTCCAAGTTGATATCAGCCTCATATGTTGAAGCAAAATCTTTAGCTTTGTCAAAAATATCAGAGAAAGCCTCGTCCGTTCTCAAGACCTGCAGTTCTTTAATAGTTGACCTATATGAGAGAGCAAGCTTCAGAAAGTTAGGCTTCCTTTGGTTGGAAGCTGATCCTGACAAAACTACTGGTATCTCTAAGGACCTATTCAATGATATGTAACCAGATCCATTACGAACCTGAAATTTGTACAGTCCATTTCCTTCTGCTGCAGCTTCTGAATCAGAACCCTTTTGGAACTGTATGAAGCACTGACGATAGCAAAACTTCCATAGCGAAGCTTAACGCTTTCATACTGACCTATAATAGTACAACCATCTAGTTACAGTAGGTCTTTCTAGTGTCAAACCACTGAAGATCTTCTGCTTTTCTGTGCCTCTACGAAAAGTTGGTTCACTGTGTTGCACAGAAATAAATATGTAAAATTTGTGTTAATAACTACAAAAAATTAGAGAGGCCACTGGTGTTCTTTTATACAGTCGCCCAGTACTAAATTCACCCTGTAATGTGCATGGCAATGTATGTATATTACTTGGGGAATTTTATCCCGTAGTCTTGCTTGAATCCCGCTAGGAGCACATATTCATTACACTAGAACCATCATAACACTGGAATCACACAGACCAAATTAAACCAGGTTGCTCTGTCTCCTTATATATATAAAATCAGTTTAAATTTGCAGTATCAACATTTTCCATATGATAGGGTCCAATGACACGTTCCCTTCACAATACTCTCACCAAAGTACCGCACAAGAATAGCCATTTGTTTCCTTTCTTGACAAGTTTTTCCTTTCATCAACCATAACTGAAAAGTACTTGACTTCTTGTGCTTTAGCACAAATTGTTTCCTTAATGTGTCTTTCAACAATTGATATCAACTCATGATCTGGTATTGAAGGACTTGTGTAATGGCCATATCGTCGATCTAACTTTTGTTTTGAGAGGGATTTGATTCAGCAATTAGGCGAAGAATTTCTACAAGATTTCCTGAATTTAATGTATCACCGCCCTCATTATGGCAACGAAAAAACAGGCCTTGCCTTCCCAGTAATGCAGTGACTTTTCAAAGTAACTTTACATGTATCCTGTTGTCCTCAGTTTCTTGTAGTCTTGCTGAAAATATAGAGAAAGACTTGCTACAGACTGAGTGAACCTTGACTGAATATCCTTGAAATTAGATCAAGCTATCAAACTCTTAATGCCTGATGTTGTTTGAGATGGGTACAGATATCCTTCCACTTCCTTGTTCCAACATCAATAAAAGGTCTCCTACCTAGTCCTTCTCCCTTACGAACAAATGCTCCAGCAAAGTGCCTACATTGTAAGCAGTAACACGCATCTTGTAAGACCGAGTGTTCTAACCAAGAAAAGATATCAAAATAGGGACTTCTAAATGTCCTATTATTCTGATTGCTTGAGTAGCGTGGCAATTTTGGTTGACTTCTTTTATCATAGGGGGACTTAGATATAGCAACTGCTTGGTCGCTGGAGTTTGTAATGTGGATGGACTGTCTTTTGTATCTTTTTGATCGATTTGGTTCAGTGCAACAGTATGTGCCTAATGTGACTTCCTGGTTATTCAACAGGAAATCAAATCTGAGTCTTGACTAGGGGATGATGTAGTGGCTAAGTCAGTATTGTCCGGTTTGCGTTACAAGTTGAAGCAGAACTTGAAGCTAACCACAAGCATCCATCATCCTATGAAAGAAGTGGAAACACACGCACACACACACACACACACACACACACACACACACACACACACACACACATATATATATATATATATATATATATATATATATTCATACAGTATGTGTTTCCACTTTGTAGGATGGTGATGCCTGTAGAGCTTCAAGTTCTTCAACGAGTAAAACAACGCCCACTTTGGGAACCACTGATGTAAATGAACTCTTAAGACTCCTACCTACATGTACAGTCGGGGAAGAAAGAAGCTGGACACAATTGGCGACCTCTGGCAACAACTCCTATAGTAAACACGTTGGTGGTAGTGGAAATGCATGAATGGAGGGGTAACGTTTGTATCGAAGGAAGTGTGATTGAATTCGGCGCACCGCCGTCTGTCATTGCTGCCATGTAGTCAAATATTGGAGAGAGGGTTTTGAGCATGATTACGCTATGTAGTAGATATAATAGAATATTCACCCCTGTGTCATAGGACGCTTATACCTATCTTAACTGTTTATACACAATTAGCAATTGATTAGCTGGTATTAAAGAAATGTCACTCACATTTTAGGGCAACATGCGTAGCTGAAAGTATTTGTAGGGTTAAGACTGTAGGATCAATACGAGACCGAAGCCACAGATCCTTGAATAAATCATAATTATTATCAAGTGCAATACGTAATTTATTAGCGTGTTTTTTCGAATGTTTTATTAACGAATATGTCCTTGAAATATGACGTTGGTGCTGATAATCTTTATGACTTTGCTACGTTCTGAGTCAGTAAAAACGTTCCTCTCATGAACGTGGAAAGAGCTTCATTGAGCACCACCATCCCTTACTAAAAAGTGCTGGGGGTTGGAGGAACCGTGTGCACACGCATAATTTATTAGTTTCTTCAACTCCCAGTGAAAAAATACTATGCAATTAACAGATGTTTGCTCCATCCATGATGATAAAAGACTGCTCCCTGATAAGACAGATATCTCTGATACTCAAAACATTCCTCGTAGGTGATGTCCAGAAGTAACGTGTTTCCCTCCTCGAGTTGGGTAGGGTGAGTTGGCAGGGTGAAGTATAGCCTTTTCAACGGCACTTCTGCCATGCGACGATTGTTTCGCTCCTTTCACCAACCTCTCTACCAAACTAGTCCTTACACATGGAAAGCATCCCCTCCAAGCTAGCCTCACAGGAGCACTTTCCTTCCGCATTTCTCTTCCCTCACCTAGCCCAATACCTTTCACGGCTTACGAACATGTCAACATGATTCCTAACATCCAGTTCAGTCACAGAATTTGCACGTTAAGTAATAATTTGTTTATCCCACAGTTTAAATCAAAGGAGATTCTAATGAACTCATTTTATGGTGATTGCAACTTTCAAGTTGGTGCAAATGTCCTCACTCATAGGTTACATGTTATCAAGGTGACACTAGTTATACACACAATAATAATTCACTCAAAAAGACCTGATGAATATGTTAGCGTTTTATACTAGCTAACGCTACACGATTCTAGTTCATTTTACAGAGCATCCTTGCGCATATTTATGGATTAACTCTTTCGCCGCGAGTTTTCTTCCTGTGATGTGTCCTTCGGTGCTGAGTAAATAAGAGGCCCCCCGTAAAGGAAGAATCACACGCACCCGTGAGCCGATACATATCTAGCCCGGCTTGGAATATGATCTTGACCTTGACCCTACTACCACCAATTTCGAAACTCGTAGGAGATTTTCATCTCCTACTGCACACCCAGTGTGTGTGTGTGTTTTTAATGATATCTTGAGGGTCGCGAAATTATCATGCTAACAGACCCACAGACCTTGACCTACTTTCACAATTTCGAACTCGTAGGACATTTTCATCCCTATTACACACCTGTATAATTTTGTGATGATATTTTGAGCGGTTGCGATGTTATCGTGCTAACAGATACACGGACAGACAAGACAAACTGAAAACAATACCAGGTTCGCTATCTTGCTGGTAATTACTAGTCACGTGCAGTGGAAGCCCTAAGCACTAAAAGAAAGGTGAAAGCTTAAGCTTGAGCATGTTACATTGAAATTACAGTGAATTCCCTTTAGCGCACACAATGTCTTTCCAAATAAAAAGTAAATTTTGTGATGCATTAGAAGTTGAGTACAAGTGCCACACACGGATTACAGTATATTCTTTTTTTCACTCTCGTTATAAAATAGAATACAAAAACCTTTACATTCGAAGCATCTTCTCCATAATGTATTCGTAAGTTTATAACTGAAATAGGAAAAGGTTTAATATACCAATATGCTTAACGGTAGACGATTCTCCTGATACCTTGGAACAATTCGCCTTCAGTATGGACTGTCCAAAGAATAAAGGTGATAAGGCTAAGGTTACCAACAAACGAGTATTTCCAATGATGTCGTAATGAGCTACAGTATTACACATAACATCTGTGCTTAGCGTATTTTCTTGCAACTATTTATTTTAATCGAAATAATATTCACCATTATCGCATTGCCTCATGTGTGATTCTGTTACTTAAGTTCATGAAAATGACGTCTGTGGGTCCTGCAACATTTATTGTGCTTCAGTCATGATAGGTCACATTCTTTTCATACTGTAATAGGTTGAGGTAATTTGAAGCTAGCAAGTCTGCTCCACTTATCGAACAGACCTTGACTGGAAGGGTGTGCGTTCATGTTGCATCCGAGGACAGAACAGGCGCAGTAGAAGCATAAAAAGAATACGCACGAGTAACTATTAGGAATTATTGCTTTCCTGCACCAGTTGGATTTATAATATGATAAACGTCGAGCAGCAGTTTGCAGGGAATTATGCGGATAACACGAAACAACAGATTTTTAAATACGCCACACAGTTATGGTGCCGAGCCATCAACCCTCTGCACGAACTTTGGAATCGTGCTTTACCTTAATTTTTACAACACTGATTTCCGATTTGTTATGGAGCGATATATCTCGGATTATAGTCTTATGACCTGCTTTAATCCATCCTGCAGCTACAGTTCACTTGTTGGCCTTCATTTGGCTTCATCAGTATGGTAAAGGGGAAGTTTATTCACATGTATTTGTGCTGTTCCGAATATGACAGAAAGGTTCCAATTAAAAATACCATAACATAGTTTCTTATATTTCAGTCATAACTAATCACACATACTTACAAACATTCAAACTTGCACGCAAACCATGCCATGCTCTCAAGCTCACATTTCCTTCCTGTACTCAGTGGCCAGTCCAACCTCCGCCCCTCTCAATTGCATCCTGCAGCCATTTGGGAACAGAAGCCACGTGCTTGAACACCAGTTCAGGCTTCCCCCTCAGGACTTCCCATTCTCTATGGGCGTGCAGCACTAGTTCATGTGATGTTCGTTCCTGTGTTGGCTCCCACTCATTAACAATATTTGTCCATTATGTTTTGAGTTGGAATGAGATAGCATGCCTTGCTTGACCAGTCGAGGAGTGTGTATGGGACAGTTGTCCTACGTAAGGATGATCCTCTCCAGGTAGGGTAGTGCGTAGGTCTGCACCGAAGGGAGTACTACTTCTTCAAGTATTTCTATATATTTGTCTGCCGTTAGATGACCCAAGATGTCAACTAGCTCACCTACCCCGTGCACGTAGATCTAGCCCCATAAGCTGGTAGTGAGGTGATCGCTTCAGGTCACTTCTTAGAAGTTAGAGCTGGCATACCTGGTTCATGATTTTTATGATAATGGGATATTCTGCTATTCTGTACACATAAAAGATGCAGAGTAATAAACGGATGGACAATCAGTAGGAGAGACACTTTTTTTTTACAATCACGGTACACTACATGTTATACCATTCATTTATTCTGTAGTTAAGAGATACAAAGAAGGGAAGGAGCACAGATGGAAAGATAAGGGCAGTGTGTGTGTGTGTGTGTGTGTGTGTGTGTGTGTGTGTGTGTGTGTGTGTGTGTGTGTGTGTGTGTGTGTGTGTGTGTCTTTTACGGAGCAAAATAATATTTTTGATAACCACAGACACTGATCAGAATTTAATCATTGTCTTCATCCACAAGAACATTATTTAATAATGGTCTTGAAGATCAAGACAAAGGAATAACTGAATGACAAACCACGTAACAGTTTGCAGTCTCAGCATTACGTATCAGAGACATACAGTCTTAACTTTCATTATTTCTGTGCAAACAAAGAAGTTTCCCATGTGATGTTGAACAGAAGGACTTTTCATCGCTCCAAATGACACGCCCTCAGAAAGTCAATCTCTTTCTGAGCTTTTCTTTGATAGTGGGCGTCCGATAATGTATACCAGATTCCTGTAGCCTTTTTTTCATTGTCCTTGAAGTTATGTCGAATCCTAGCTGTTCCCTGATGGCGACATCATTCGTGAAGGGGTCTGCTGCTGCTGCTCCACGTATAGCTTCATCCTCAGCTGGTGTAGTTTCTTGAGGTGTCCTGACTTTTCTCGATCATGAAGACGTTCTACCTCATCCCAACTTCTTTACCACTTATACACTGTTGTGCGAGATATCCCTAGATCCCATGACATTTCTGAAGGTGTCAGGCCAGAGTCTGTCATACCCACAACGTGTCATCGTTGAGCAATCTTAGTCGAGTTCATTTTGACAGCTGGTGCCGCCGAGGTGCGTGGAACGAATGTCAGCATGCCACCAGGTGATGGTCAAACGATACCTACGTTTCTAAGATCATTTCTCGCAGCATTAATGGAGATAAATGTTTCGAGCACTTTACTATTAATAAAGGTTTGAATAAAAAAGCCATTCCTAAATAATATGCCACATGTAATAGTGTAGCACATTACTGTATCATTGAAAATACTCATCTGTTGGGAACCTTATACTTATCACCTTTATTCTTTGGATAGTCCTTATTGAAGGCAGATTGTTCCAAGCTATCAGCAAGATCGTCTACCGTTAAGCATAGTAGTATATTCTAATTGATATTTCAATTTTATACTTACAAATGCATTATGGAGAAGATGCTTCGACTGTAAAGGTTTTTGTATGCTATACGAGTGAAATCGTCCAAGGTGAAAAGGAATATACCGTAATCTGTGTGTGCCACTTTTACTCAATGAATCACAAATTTACTTCTCATTTGGAAAGCCATTGTGTGAAATTATTGTAATTTCAGTAACATTCTCAAACTTACGTCACCTTTCATTTAGTGCTTAGGGTTTTACTGCACGTAACTTTAGTAATTTACCCTGACACCAGTCACATCACAGGAAGAAATCTCGCATCGAAAGAGTTAACCATAAATATGCAAGGATGCCCTGTAAATGAACTAGAATCGTGTAGCGTTAGCTAGCATAAAACGCTTACATATTCATCAGGTCTTTTAAGTGAATTATTATTGTGTGTATAACTAATGTCACCTGATAACATGTAACCTATGAGTGTGGACATTTGCACCAACTTGAAAGTGCAATCACCATAAAATGAGTTCATTAGAATCTCCTTGATTTAAACTGTGGGATAACAAATCATTACTTAACGTGCAAATTCTGTGACTGAACTGGATGTTAGGAATCATGTTGACATGTTCGTAATGTGAAAGGTTGGGCTAGGTGAGGGAAGAGAATGCGGAAGGAAAGTGCTCGTGTGAGGCTAGCTTGGAGGGGATGCTCATGTGAGACTAGTTCGGTAGAGAGGTTGTAGGGCGAAACAATCGCGACAGAAGTGCCGTTGAAAAGGCTATACTTCACCCTGCCAACTCACCAACCCAACTCGAGAGGGAAAACACGTGACGGACATCACCTACGAGGAATGTTTTGAGTATCAGAGATATCTGTCTTATCAGGGAGCAGTCTTTTATCATCATGGATGGAGCAAACATCTGTTAATTGCATAGTATTTTTTCACTGGGAGTTGAAAAAACTAATAAATCATGCGTGTGTACACGGTTCCTCCAACCCCCAGCACGGTAAGGGATGGTGCTCAATGAAGCTCTTTCCACGTTCATGAGAGGAACGTTTTTACTGACTCAGAACGTAGCAAAGTCATAAAGATTATCAGCACCAACGTCATATTTCAAGGACATATTCTTTAATAAAACAATCAAACGAACACGCTAATAAGTCAAGTATTTCACTGGCTAACAATTATGATTTATTCAAGGATCCGAGGCTTCGGTCTCGTATTGATCCTACACTCAAGACAGATACTCTTGACACCACAAATACTTTCAGCTGCACAGTGTCCTAAAGATGAGTGACATTAATTAATACAGCTAATCAACTGCCAATTGTGTATGATGATTAAGATAATATATGTCCTATGACACAGGGTGAATATCTATTATATCTAAAACAGCATATTCATACTCAAAAGACTCCAATATTTGACTACATGGTAATAACAGACGGTGATGCGCCGACCAATCACTCACTATGTTACAAACGTTACCCCTCCATTCATGCATTTCCACTACCACCTACGTGTTTACTATAGGAGTTGTTGCCAGAGGCCGCCAACTGTGTCCAGCTTCTTTCTTCCCCGACTGTACGTACTTCCTAAGATGAAGAAAAGCTTTCAATGATAGCCAGAATGCAATAAAAAAGGCAGCTCGATACTGAAGTTAACTGACCAGTGGGCTAGGAACATATATACATTTAAATCCTCTAATATATATACCTAGTAAATTACTGTGATTATTTTACACACACACACACACACACAAAAAAAAAAAACACAGATATATTTCACTCAAAACGCATTGAGGCTAAACAAATTATTTTTGATATGATATATATATATATATATATATATATATATATATATATATATATATATATATATATATATATATATATATATATATATATATATATATATATATTCAGTAATTTAGTTGATTTGGAGGCCCCCTCAGAAAGCTTGGAGGGGGGGGGGGGCGAGCGCCCCTCGCTTCCCCCAAATGACGCCCCTGACTGCAGCACCAGAAATAGAAGTCAGTGACTGTAAACGGGAGCTCTCCTCCAGGGAAGACACCTCAATAATGATGTTTCCATCCCCTTGGGAACAGAGCTTAGGTTCCCTGCTGCAAGCTGAGACAATGGCAAGGTGCAGAACAAATATGTCAAAACCCAGCATTGTCTCTTTCGTAGAAGGTTTCATAACCAGATATTTAGTATATTTCTCTGGCACCGTATCGTCTGGGCCGAACTCCAGAGCCGAATCAACGCTGGGGCAGAGAAGGAGAGTCCCTCGGCGCCTGAAAAGGCTCCAGAGTGGCAATGAGGGAGGTGCATTCTGAAGAATGTCCAGGGACAAATGAAGTGTTGTCACCAGATGTATTTTTAATGGCAGCCATGAAAACAAACAAAAACTTCATTCCCACACCCCTCCACCCACCACAAAGCCCAACAAGGGCAGGTCATATGCCAGGGATAAAC
Source organism: Coenobita brevimanus (assembly GCF_032717465.1). Classification (NCBI taxonomy): domain Eukaryota; kingdom Metazoa; phylum Arthropoda; class Malacostraca; order Decapoda; family Coenobitidae; genus Coenobita; species Coenobita brevimanus. The sequence continues at coordinate 14,200,924 of NC_137039.1, read as the reverse complement.
ACCACTGATGATCCCAGAGATAGCAGGAGAGTATCCTCAGGGGACTGGGCAAGTGTGACTCCAGGACGATAGGAGCCACCAGGCCCCCTAGTGCCCACTTGACCCTGGCCAACGCATTACCAGCCGATTGACCTGGTCAGGCCCAACCAGGCCGCCCATCTAGCCAGAATAAGGGACCTAAGAGGTGTATTGCTAGCTGCAAGGCGCATCATGCAGCATTGCTCAACCCCCAGGACTCCCATCCCTCAGCATTACGGGACGCCACGCACGGCAAACACGTGGGGAGGCAATAGTCCTGCCCTAGATGGCAAATGGGCAGGGACTAACATCACCAGCAGGCCTCCTCCTCCAGTGATGTAGGGGGTGCTTGGTCCACGTGGCGGACTAATCCCGAATCCTACAAAGGTAGGCACGCCTCCAAAGTAGGTGGCACTGCCAACCACGTTTCAAGCCCCGCCACCACGAACCCGACAAAGGAAGGCACACCTCCAAAGTAGGTGGCACTGCCAACCACGTTTCAAGCCCCGCCACCACGTCAATGTGACCCCCTGCAGTGGCGTGGCCCATGCAAGCCAAATGGGTGCAAGCATACTTTATCATACGCAACACTGGTTCATCCACAGCACCCATTATGTCCGCCAAATCAGTACGTGATCAGAAGAACGTTCCCAAAGTTTATTACCCTGGCGGGGTGCAAACCCTCGTTTTTCAAGTGTATGAAAACACACACTTTACTGCTGTACCACAGAGGCTCCATATATATATATATATATATATATATATATATATATATATATATATATATATATATATATATATATATATATATATATATATATATATATATATATATATATATATATATATATATATATATATATATATATATATATATATATATATATATATATATATATATATATATATATATATATATATATATATATATATATATATATATATATATATATATATATATATATATATATATATATATATATATATATATATATATATATATATATATATAAGATATATTATATATATATATATATATATATATATATATAAAGATATATTATATATATATATATATATATATATATATATATATATATATATATATATATGTTTATTGCTCACATAATGCCACCCAGGGATGAGTTAGGCTGGTCACTTCTTAATTGTCGGGACCAACTGCCTAGTCCCGGGCTCCTACGCTCCTCATGGGGCAACCTAGGAATGGAGGATGGATATATATATATATATATATATATATATATATATATATATATATATATATATATATATATAGATATATATATATATATAGTTATATATAGATAGATAGATAGATAGACAGATAGATAGAGAGAGAGAGAGAGATATCCTGCTTGATAGGTGCCACGTTGGTGTGGTGAGTAGTCATGAATGCTGGTTGGACGTAGTTGCGGTTAGACTACAAACGACCTATTTGCGGTCAGAGTGGTAGCAGTCAGACTACTCGCAGCAGTCAGATCAAAATCACTCGCACTTCAGGAGGAGGGGTAGAGAAGGAAGGGACGAAGGTGGCCAGGGCATCTCATCTCGCACCTCTCCCGATTCCATATTGAGCAGGAGCCCCAGCCGGAGTCGATGAGAAGGGCACGAAGAAGAATGGTACAGCCACCCCATCCAGCACCACTCCTTAGACCATTTTGTCCTATTTTGCATCCGGAAAGTCTGGTAAAACTTTGAAGGATAAAAATAAGTAGAATGTGGAGGAGGTCGGTCAAGCCACCCGATACCCCATCTCTCCTGAAACCCTCCTAATTCCCATCCCCAGTCGAAAAGGTGGAGGCTGCCTTTCGGTAATGCAGACAAGGCTGCTCGGGGAGTGCAAGCTTAATGGTCGTGAGCTGGCTTGGCTACTGCTTCAACCTTGTGGTAATCAGACTACTAACAGCCAAAGTAGCAGTCAGGCTACTAACAGCCAAAGTATGAGTCAGATTACTAGCTGCCAAAGTAGCAGTCAGACTACTAGCAGCCAAAGTAGCAGTCAGACTACTGACAGCCAAAGTAGCAGTCAGACTACTGACAGTCAAAGTAGCAGTCAGACTACTGACAGTCAAAGTAGCAGTCAGACTACTGACAGTCAAAGTAGCAGTCAGACTACTGACAGTCAAAGTAGCAGTCAGACTACTGACAACCAAAGTAGCAGTCAGACTACTGACAGTCAAAGTAGCAGTCAGACTACTGACAGCCAAAGTAGCAGGCAGACTACTGACAGTCAAAGTAGCAGTCAGACTTATAGCAGCCAGACTATTAGCAGCCAGACGTAGTATCAGTCAGGCTACCAGCAACAGTCACAATAACCCCCCCCCCCAGTCATATCCCAGCCAGGATCGGTAATATTGGCCGTTTGTCTGCCGAACAAAATCATGTGGTGACGTTTAAGAAAGGTTGATTGCCTGCAGTGAAATCTTACAGGCCACAAATGATAATCTATATGCCACAAATGAATATATATCTGTCAATCTGACTATATCTATATCTATCTATCTATCTATCTATCTCTTTGTTTATGTGACCGACTCTGGACATAGGCTTTACACCCTGCTTCCAAGGCCCAGTAGTCCTCCTACATGTATACAATGGACTTCTACTTGTCACCACTTTGGCGCTAACACCCACTGTCCATATTGGATACATGCTAGGGTTGTCTCATACAGAACTGGTGCATTAGTATTAGCGGGAGTATTTTTATGACATGTTGGCGGGTCTTCTGGTAGATCTATAAAGTTTAATTTTTATGAAATTCAAATCCTTAAACTGTTCCCTGCCCCAGCGGGGATTTGGACCTGGATCCGTTAGGACTGCAGACCACCTCTCTACCGATTCAGCCACTATATATATATATATATATATATATATATATATATATATATATATATATATATATATATATTGCCAGATGCCTCAATCCCGTTCAGGGTGGCCACAAACAGATCACCTCCACGTCCCACTGTCCCGCACCATTTCACTGCCCTGCTCCCAACTCACACCCCCCTCTCTCATATACCTCTCCACCCCATCCCTCCATCTCATCCTTGGCCTCCCCCTCCCGCTCCCCCCTCTCCACCTCACTCACATACACTCTCTTCGCCAGTCTTTCACCCTCCATCCTCTCCACATGGCCAAACCACATCAGTGTGTTCCTCCAAACGCTTCCTATCACATCCACATCCACACCACAATGCTCCTTTATATTCTCATTTTTCAGCCTATCACTCCATGTGACTCCACAGGCTCCTCTTAGATAACTTATTTCCACTGCTCTCACTCTTGACTTGTGTCCTTCCAACAACGTCCAAGCTTCACTTCCATACGTTAGAGTTGGTATCACAATACTGTCACGTAGTAACTTTTTCACCTCTATGCTCACTTCCCTGTTTTTTATCACTGCTTTCAAGGAACCAGCAACCTTTCTTCCCTACTGTACCCTTTCAAGCACTTCACTCTCCAAACCTCCATCCTTACTCATCACACTACACAAGTACTTAAACGTACTCACATTTTCCAGTTCCTCACCATCCAACCTCGCTGTACATTCACTGACTTCACCTCTCTCAAAGACCATCACTTAACTCTTCCCTACATTCACCTTTAGATTCCGTTTCTTACACACTCTCCCAAACTCATCCACCAAGCCTTGCAGCTCCCTTTCGTCTTCACTCAACAACTCAGTATCATCTGCAAACAACAGTACAGGGAGTTTCCAAACACTACCCTCTCTCACCAGGACCGCTCCAACATCCACTACCCTACCTGGTACCTCTTTTATCAGCCCATCCATGTACAGATTGAACAAATATGGAGACATGACACATCCCTGTTTCAGCCCAACATTCAAAGTGAAAAATTCTCTTAGTTCACCATCCACACGCACTGCAGCCTTAGCACCATCATACATACTCTTCACAGCATTCAACAGCTTCCCATCTATTCCACATATTCTTAATACTTTCCACAATCCTTGACTATCCACCTTTTCATATGCTTTCTCCAAATCCATGAAAGCCGCATACAACTTCTTTCCCTTCTCTGAAACTTTTCCACTAAAGATCTAAGAATGAATATCTGATCTACACAACCTCCTCCCTTACTAAAGCCTCCCTGTTCTTCTCCAACTAATTCCTCTGTTCTTTCTCTAACTCTGTCAAGAAGTATCCTACCATACACTTTTCCTGTTATACTAAGAAGACAAATGCCCCTATGATTACCACACACCTCTTTTTCCCCTTTTCCTTTGTACAAGAGAATAATTATACATGACTTCCAATCCTCCGGGACTCTACCTTCCTCCCAGGCCAATCTGCACATCTTCCACATCCATTCTATTACTATCTCTCCCCCATGCTTCAGCATTTCACCACACACTCCATCAATTCCTGGGGCTTTCCCCGATTTAACTTTCTTCATTGCTTCCACAACTTCTATCCTACTGATTTCTTCCTGTCTTGTCACTTCCCTTCTTCTCCCAGCCATTCCCCAGCCACTTATACTCACATTACTTCCATCCTCTATGTTCAACAATTCTTTAAAGTGTTCTCTCCATCTGCTCACTTTTTCTCCCTTCTCCACTAGTAATCTACCATTTTTATCTTTCACTCCCCTGCTAGGAATCTCACGGTTGCCTCAGTTACAATCTAATTCCTTTGTCAAAAAAAAAAATGCAATTAAAATTGGTAACTGGAATGTGAGAACGCTAAATCATGACGGTAAAATCGATGAGTTAGTGAAGGTTTTTCAAAATTACGGACTTGATATTTGTGCTCTGACAGAAACTAGATTAACTGGAGTCGATAAGTTGGATTTGGAGGATGGTATACGTTTATTGATATCTGGCCGACAGGACGGAATGCATTATCAGGGAGTAGGATTGTTGCTGGGTTGTAAAGCAAATAAGGCTTTATGTGAGTGGGATCCTATAGATGAGCGATTGCTATACGCACGGTTTAAATCAAATCATGGCAACATCAGTCTGTTTGTGTGTTATGCACCTACTAATGATGCACTCGATGAAAGGAAAGACACATTTTATGAAAAGTTGCAAGAAGGAGTAGGAAGGGTACCTAGACATGATGTTTTGATCTGCGTTGGAGACTTTAATGCAGTAATGGGCTGTTCAAATGAGGGATTTGAGGCATGTATGGGTAAGATGGGAGTTGGTAGTAGGATGAGTGAAAACGGAGTGAGGTTTGAAGCTTCTGTCTAGCAAATGACTTAGTCATCGGGGGCACACTCTTTCAGCATTGCAATATACAAGACAACTTGGGTGTCGCCGTGTGGAAAATATAAAAATCAGATTGATCACATCGCTATCAGTAGGAGGCATAGAAGTTCTCTGCTAGATGTTCATGTTAAACGGGGAGCGGATATTGGTAGTGACCATCAACTCAGCATTGCAAAAATAAGGTTTAAACTTAAAAATCAGAAGAAGGAAAAAATCTGGTGTTGGTAGATACGATATTGTTAAGCTTAGAAGAGAAGGAGAAGAAAAGGAGGAATTCAGATTAGAATGCAGAAATAGGTTTTTGGTGTTGGAAACGTTGGAAGAGGGGGAGAGAAGTGTAGATGAGATGTGGGAGGATGTGAACAAAGTTTTGCATGAAACTGCTGAATGTACGATTGGAAGGAGACATAGATTCAGGAGAAAGAAATGGATATCAGAGGAAACGTGGGATATGGATAAGAAAGAGAGGTGAGGCTAAATTGAGGAGTGAGATGCAATGCGTTGATGAACGAGAGATTGAATTAGCAAGAGCTGCGTACTGGAGTTTGAATTCAGAAGTAAGAAGGTTAGCTAGGAGAGATAAAAGAAGATGTGTGGATGAAAAGGTTGCAGAGACTGAAATCCTAATAAACAAAAGTGATGGACAGAGTCAAAGAATAGCATATGAATCGATTAGAGAACTGAGTGGTAATGCAGGTAAACGCAAGGAAATACCAATTAGAGACAGGGAAGGAAATTTGTTGACCAAAGATGGAGATATTAAAAATAGATGGAAAGAGCATTTTGAGACAGTTCTTAATAGACCAATACCACCAGAAGAGGATATACCGTCTGCTCAGGAAGATTTAAATATAGAAACAGGAGAGTTGAGGCTTGCAGAAGTGGAGAAAGCAGTAAAACAGTTAAAGAATAATAAGGCACCAGGGGAGGATGGTTTATTTCCGGAAATGTTTAAAGTGGAGGGGGATAGATTAATAATGATCTTGACCAAGCTATTCAATAAGATATGGGTGACGGGGTTACTACCATCAGTTTGGAAGAATGGTGTAATTGTTAAAGTTCCGAAGAAAGGAGACCTGAGTGAATGTGGTAATTGGAGGGGAATCTCTTTGTCACCGATAGCTTTGAAAGTTTTCAGTAGAGTGTTGTTAAATAGGTTGGAGCCGGTGGTTGAGGGTATTCTGAGGGATGAACAGGCTGGTTTTAGAAAGGGACGTGGTTGCAATGATCAGATCTTTATAGTTAGGCATTTGATGCAGCAAGTTAATGAAATGAGAGTACCGTTAAGTCTTTGTTTTGTTGATTTTGAAAAGGCTTTTGATAGTGTTTCGAGAGAGTCTATGGGAAGATCATGAGACATTATGGAATACCAGAGGAGTTTGTGAGGGTCATTATGAACATGCATGAGGACACATTTTGTAAAGTGATGGTTGATGGTTGTCTGAGTGATTCGTTTGAAGTCAAGTCCGAGTAATTCAAGGTGGTGTTCTATCGCCTTTACTATTTATATTGGTCATTGATTACATTATGAAACGTGTTGGAACAGAAACCGGTGCAGGTATACTTTGGGGAGAGAACAGGAAACTTTTGGATTTAGATTATGCAGATGATATAGTTTTGATTTGTGATGGGCCAGAAGAGATGCAGAGAGTGTTGGTCTGTTTGGTGAGTGAAGGTCGCAAGGTGGGTTTGGTTATTAATTGTGGAAAAACTGAAATAATCAATATGAATATGGAAAATGCGCAGGAATGTGTAATTGGAGGTACGGTTGTAAAGCAAGTTGATAGATTTAAATATTTAGGTACTTATTTAGCCAAGGATGGTTCTTTGAACTTTGAATTCGAGGAAAGGTTAAAGAAGGCTAATCAGGCAATGGGAATGCTTAAAAATATTTGGAATAATAACAATTTCTCTGTGCATACAAAAATCAAACTTTATAAGGTAATGGTTAGGAGTATCTTAATTTATGGACACGAGTCTTGGTACAGCACAGTGACTATGGAAAATAAATTCTTGGTGTTTGAAAATAAAGCACTTAGAAGAATATTAGGAGTTAAGTGGTGGGAAAGGATACCAAATAGTAGAATTAGAGAAATAACGGGAGTGCAGCCGATTGATGAATATGTTAGATTCTCACGATGGAAGTGGCTAGGACATGTGTATAGGAGACAGGGAATAGTACGAGGTACACCAGGGTGGGTGGCACCTGGTAGGAGAGGTAGAGGAAGGCCAAAAGAGACGTGGGTGAGGACAATGAGACGGGAAGCTGGAGATGAGTGTTGGGGAGATCTTGAGGAGTTAGCACAAGATAGGATGTGGTGGTGTGAGTTCATCGAGGCCCTATGCATCCCCGAGGGTGCCACAGGAAATGATTGATTGATTGATTGACTCCCCTGCTAACTTCACTTCCACCCTGTCTTACTCTCTTCACCTCTATCCAGAACATTTTCTTACAGTCCCTCCACTTTACACTCAAATGCCTTCAGAATTCCTCATCCACTCTCTTGTTACTCTCACTTACTAATCTTTTCACCTCTCTCTTTCTACATATAACTCTCGCTTCCACCTCTCAACTTCTTCCATGCCCCTATTTCTCATCCATTCATTGTATGCTTTCTTCTTTTGTGCCACAGCCTGTCTCACCTCCACATTCCATCACGCTATTCCTTGCACCCTCCTCTGTCTTCTCTTCATCCCACACACCACATCACATGCTGCACGTATTTTGTCTGTGAATATCCTGCACACATCTTCCACATCCCCCATCTGCTCCAGTTCATATTTACCCAATCGTTCCTCCACTTGTCTCTTATATTCTGCCTTTTTCTCATCCTCTTGTAACCTTTCCACTCTCCTTGCAAATACTCCTTCTTCCCATCCTTCCCCTCTTCTATTTCTCCATCTTCTTTGGATCTTTATTCTGGCCACCACCATGTAGTGGTCAGAAAGTCCACTCCCCCAACATCTCTAAGCACTTGCACCCATTACACATCTTCGCATCCTTTCATCCACACACACATAATCAATCATTGCCTTCCTTTCATTCAGTTCACCACCCACCCTTCTTATCACTCGCCATGTATACCTGTGGATCATTTTGTGCCTGAAGAGGGTATTGGCTATCACTAACCCTCTCCCAGCACAAATGTCCACTAATGCACTGCCATTCTATTCTATCTCAGTAGGCACACCCCACTCACCAACTATTCCATCCATCTTCACATTCCCTACTTTACCATTCATATCACCGATCAAAAACACTCTCTCATTCCTTCCAAACTTTTCCATGCAGACTTCCACATTTGTCCAGAACTCTTCTCTCACTCTGCTTGCACGATCTTGCGTTGGCGCATACACGCACACAATTGCCCACATTTGTATTCCAAATTTCAATCTTACCCACACAATCCTTGACCCAACTGATCCATACTCTCTTATGTTCTTCTTCCATCTTTTACTCACAACTATACACACTCCTTCTTTTACCCTCTCATTTTCACCTACTCCTACACATATACCCCATCCATACTCCCATTCTCTCATACTCTCAACACTCCATTTAGTTTCAGTTACTTCACATGCATCAACTTTCGCACCCTCAAGCACCTGGACAATCTCTCTCTCTTTCACCTCATCATTTACACCATGTCGCTAATATCATGTCCTTTGTCAGGTCCTTGGTTGTCATCTTTTGGTCAGTCCTTGTCCGTGGCTTCTTGTTCATCTTTCTAGTTAGTTGTTTTCCGGGGAGGGGCATTAACCCTCCGCCAACCCTTTTAGTCGCCTTGTACGTCAAGCAGGGATACTGGGGGAGCATTCTTGAATGTGTGTGTGTGTGTGTGTGTGTGTGTGTGTGTGTGTGTGTGTGTGTGTGTGTGTGTGTGTGTGTGTGTGTACCATCGTGTATCATGTATCATAGGATGCTTATGTCTAATGAAACCACAATGGAAAAGTTTTTGTTTATTAATGGATCCTGTACGGATCCTGTACGAGGCACCCTGACAAGCTGTCAACTGAACATTATCCAAAAAAATTGGTCTGTAATAAAATTAGCAAACATCACAGGTTTTACTTCAAAACCCTGATATTATATGCTAACAGTATTTATGGGATTATATAAGCGTTTCATAACCTTGTTGGACCGCTCAACACTTGCTCAAATAAGAGCTATTTCTGGACCGCACTTCACTTGCTCAAATAAGAGCTGTTTCTGGACTGCACTTCACCTAGTTCAAAACAATGTTTTCTATGTCAATAGGGTAGCAAGTGAACAGCAGCCCTATCGGGACTTTCAGCTATAAAACCAATGGGAACAATGAGGAAACAAAGCTCTCCTTTAGAAAATTTCATTAGTCATATATTTGAGATGGACCCATAGGCAACACGCTTTCATCCATCCTGCCAAGCGTCGTCAAAAATTTTTTTACAGTTCCGGATGTCCCCCCCCCCACACACACACACACTACTGCAACTTTAATAGATCACATATGGACTACACAGGTAGAACTGAACGTTAATAATTTTATACTTGAAACTGATATATCAGATAATTTTCCAACAATATCTTAATTTAGATTTAAGGACTTTAACCTCTTCCCACAAGGATAAGTTTCATAAGTTTTCTGTGCTGTGATGCGCGGGCTTTTCTCCCCCCCCCCCCCGGCCACCGATCGCTTCAAAAATGTCTATTCTCAGCTTATTTTCACCACCCAAACATATTTATTTTGCCACAAAACCCACATATTCCTATTCGTCAGTGTTTGTTCTACACGATAAGCAAAAAAAAAAAAAAAAACATTAAAACACACTATACGTATGTTAGGGTCCTCGGAATAAACATTTGGTATCATAGATTTCACTTCCCAACATCATAAGTCGAATGTTTACTAACCAATCTCTATATCTTTTGAATGGGAAGAGGTCCCAGTTTGATACGAGGTATGGTGTTCGAGTAATAAGCGAAAAAATAAAACCCATTTCCGACATACAAATTCATGCTTGCTAGCTATGCTTTCTTTGGTTTTATATCAACAGCTATTTTATATAATTACTTCTGTTTTGTTTTTGTCCTCTCAGAAACCATATATGAACACTAAACCTGTTGCTAGCAATTGAAACTAAAGTTGTACTTATTTCCCTGTCATTTGTGTTGAGGTAAATAACAATATGTATGTATATGTAAATATGCTGACAGAAATAGAGGTGAATAGATAAATAAAAAAAAAAAATCACATACTTCTCCAGTGGCGATGATCTTCCTGCAGGACCAGATCGGTTGGGAGGTGAGGAGTTTTGTACTGTGTGTGTGTGTGTGTGTGTGTGTGTGTGTGTGTGTGTGTGTGTGTGTCCTCCACTAGTGAAGGTATCGTTCGGTATGGTACCGCTCGAAACAATCACCCATGCAAAGCGGCACATCACATACAGGACACATGTTCCTTGAGTCCTTCCTCACCCCCCACTTGAAGCACAAGGCACACCTGAGCCTCTTCTTATCAGGGATCCTCGCCCGGTGGTGGCCCAAAGTGTGATCCAACCTCACATCATCGTCAATCACCAGGAACGCGGCATGGGTTCTCCCAACGGTTCATTAACTGGAGGTGGTGGCAGTGATGGCACACCTGATGGGCCTATTGCAGGTGGTGCTGGTGGTGACAGTGGCACCTGTGATGGCCCTGCTGCAGGTCGTGCTGGTGTTGGGTGTACTGCAGGCTGTGCTGGTGCTGGTCGTGGCTGGGCCCATCCTGGTGCTGGTGGTCGTGCCTGCTGGATGCCATGTGTTGCTGGTGCTGGCTGCCGGGTAGGTAGGTCTGTGTCCAGACACAGGTCAGTCCTCTTCATGGAAATGTAGATCATAGAGGATCTGCTCCACAAATTCAAGGAGAGTTACTTGCGCATGTCTGTCCTTTTTGTACCAGGTGAATGTGTTGAACAGTGCCATTTGGACAAAGTAGAATGTGATTTTCTTTGTCCACTTGACAGTTCGGCATTGGATGGCGTAGTACTGGACCATTTGATCAAAATAATCAACCCACCCATGTCCCTGTTGTACTCTTCCGCAACGACAGGCTTGTTAATGACATTCTCCATGTAGGTTGTCTGCCCATCATGACCCCGCACCTTTCCTCGAACCCTCTTTGGAGTGGTATCCACAGTGTGGAAGGTGGACACCATGTTCACAATGCGCTTGTCCTTCCACAGCAGGATTAGCACATTGTCCTTGTGCCTGTACACCATGCCCCCCTCAGCCAGGCTCTTAGCCCTGACGATGGCCTGCAGCTGGAGTGGCGCTCTTCTAGGCAGTCATAGGGTCCCACACACGTAAAAGCCAGCAGTGAAGAGTCGTTTGCACAGGGCTACAGAACTGTAATAGTTGTCCATGAACAACTTATAGTCCTGGTCCTTCAACGGTTCCAAGAGGCCCCACACGGTGTTCTCGAGGGTACGCTGCTCCCCCTTGTAGACCTCGAGGTTCCAGATGTAGCCCGAGGATGACTCAACCAACATATACAGCTTGATGGCATACTTGGTGGGCTTCTGGGTGTTGTAGACGCGCACGGACAGCCGGCCCTTCCACCCCAGAGAGCCCTCATCCAGGCTGAGCTGCTCCTTGGGTTGGTACGCTGACTGGAACAGCTGAAGGAGGTACTCCATGACCGTGTAAATGTGGATGAGCTGATCTTGGTTGTCCCGGGGAATGGTGAGTGAGTTGAAGGTGTGGAGGTGGTTAAGGATGGCGGTGAAGCGCCTTCCACTCATCCCTTCTGGACCCTACGGTAGACTTGCAGCTCGGAGCTCCTCCAGTAGTGCCTGATAGTCGGCATGTGCACCCCTCATGAAAAGGTATAACCCCAGGAACTTGGCCATCTCCTCGTCACTGCAGGAGAACCAGGCATCCAGCTGAGTCCCCAGGAAAGTGTTGTACCGGTTGGTTTCCATGGTGAGGTATGACAACAACTCCCTCATGAAAAAGGGCTGGAAGAACTGCAGGGGAGTTGTTGGAATATCCACCTTGATCCCTGGGGAGCCAGTGACTGGCCTGTGGTTCAGTGTGAACGGGCCACTGCTCCACCCAGGATCCTCTTCAGTAGTGGTGGTGGTGATGGCAGTGGGTCGCCCTGTCAACACCCTTTGGCCTGCCCTCCAACATCCCCCATGTCCAGGCAGCGGACCACAGCAGCCTCATCTGGGAGGGGACACCTCGGACGAGGACGAGGACGAGACAGATGGCTCTGGGGACACCAGTCTCCTTGGCCTGGCTGGTGAGGATGTCAGCATAGCATCCTGCATGGCAGAAGCGGGTGGGAGGCCATCAGAACGAACCATGGCCTGGTTTCTGGTGACACTGGCTCGCCAAGGGGGGCAGAGGGGCCTGGAGATTGGGAGCCAACAAAGAGAGCGGTGGGACCAGCAGGTCCTAGAGGTGGGGAGGGTTCTCCAGTGAAGCTGGCCGATGATGGTGGTGTGGTCTCTCACGATGGAAGGCGGCAGGGCAGCTCCACTTGCTGACCGGATGGTGGCAGCTTAGCCCCCTCCACCTCAGAATGGTTGCTCTCAATGTCACTATCTTATGCCACTCGTGTGGTGCCAACCCACGCTTTTATCTCTGCAAGATTGCTGTCATTTCAAGCCAACTGGAGGATAAATTGCTGTCGAAGGGATTCAGGACCCTGTGGTAGTCCAATGCTGTGGTAGGAATGTGAGCCGAAATATATGAGTCAAGATATTATATCCACAGCCAGCCAAGAACTTGGCTCAACACTGGCACAACACAAGGGTTCATGATATACGTGTATGTCCTTGAAAAACATCATCTCCTATGCCTGATTTAGCACACAGGTAGGGGCCACGAGCACGTGGTTCTCTTTCATTTACTTTGCACATTACACATAACCAAATCTATCATTTTTATGGGATACACAGAACATTTCACCACTAATATGTAAATGGACTTGTTCCATAGGCCGTTACCTGTATGCTAAGGTGTAGCAAACGGTGTTGCCCTTACGAGAACACGCTGCAGTGGGTCAGTCTTTCTCTGTCTTTTCAGATAAAATATAACCCAATCTATCACTTTTTATGAGTCGATATTTCATTCACAGCCAGCCATGAACACTGCTCAACACTGGCACAATGCAAGGGTTTATGATGTATGTGTATGTCCTTGAAAAACATCATCTACACCTAACTTAGAGCACAGGTAGGGGCATGTGGTTACCTTTTTCATTTACTTTGCACATTACACATAACCAAATCTATGCTTTTTTATGAGATACACAGTACATTTCACCACAAATATGTAAATTGACGTGTTCCGTAGGCCGTTACCTGTGCACTAAGGTGCAGCAGATGGTGTTTCCCTTACGAGAACACGCTGCAGTGGGTCAGTCTTTCATGTTATTTTCACAATATATAGCCAGATTTATCAATACATGAGATACACAGTATGTTTCACGAAAAAAAAAATGAAAATGCACATGTTCCTAACATCGCGTTGCATTTCACTACCTTTGTGCTAGCTCAGGTGTACGACACGCACTCTTCATTACGAGCACGTGGGTCAGTTTTTCATTGTCTTTTCACATAAAACATAACCCAATCTATCACTTTTTATGAGATACACAGTATATTTCACCACAAAAGAATGTAAGTGCACGTATTCCTAACCTCACGTTGCATTTCGCTACCTTTGCGTTATCTTAGGTGTACGAGATGCACTCTTCATTATGAGCACATGGGTCAGTCTTTCACGTTATTTTCACATAAATACCTAGCCTAATTTGTCAATATATGAGATACACAGTATATTTCACCAATAAATTGTAAATGCACATCTTCCGTACGTCAATTACGTGGCCCCTAACTGGGCAGTAAGATGTAGCAGATGATGATTTCCAGATGATCACATGGTTCACTTTCACTTTCTTTTCATATAAACACATAACAAAATATATTACTGTATGCGATACACAGTATATTACACCATCTACTATTACGTATCTCACATTTCATTTCGCTACCTTTGTGCTACCTCAAGTGTATTAGACGTTCTCTTTCTTATGAGCATGTGGGTCAGTCTTTCACATTATTTTCACATAATTCATAGCCAAATCTATCAATGTATGAGATACACAGTATATCTCACCAATAAAATGTAAATGCATGTGCTCCTAACCTTGCATAGCATGTCACTACCTTTGCTACCTTTGTGCTAACTCAGATGTACGAGAGGCACTCTTTCTGACGAGCAATAGGGTCAGTCTTTTACTGTCTTTCACATAAAACATAACCAAATCTATCAAGTATGAGATACACAGTATATTACACCACAACAAGGACAAGTATGTGGCCCTTACCTGAGCACTAAGGTATAGCAGATGATGTTTCCCTTACCTGAAGATGCTGCAGTGTTTACGATTTTATTTCACAATACACATAATCAAATCCATCATTTTATGAGACATACAGTATATTTCACCATAACAATACATGAATGTGATCTGTATGTCACATCTTCATTACCTAACGTATCGCAGACGATATTTTCTGATGAGCATGTGATGAGTGATTACGTTCATCCACACAAGCAGATGATAAACATATCAATATAACACTCATGCTTTATTTCACACAGAAATCCTACGGAACAAATATAAGACTATGATAAAATCAAATATCCCCATAAACCTCCTCTACTTTATCCCCTCCTGACATCAGCGTGCCGTGGCTGTAAGGCGACTCCTGCCCTAGCGAATATTTCATCACATACACTCGTTGCACTATACTCCTATATATTGCACAAAAACACTATCCACCATATATCAACATAAAACAAGGACTTCGTCAAGAACTTGGCAAATATTCTGTTCAAGATAATGCCGTGTCATCAGGCAGTTTCTCTCCTCCCCCTGCTAAACATTTCACCATGTCCTTCCTGATTAGCTGTTGCACACTATATTCTCCTGATTCACTGTCACTATTGTTTAATGGTTGAATACTTGCATTGGATACAGGGTAGAAGGAGTGTAGTTGTTAGGACACACCGAAGTGTAGTTGTTGGGACACACCAAAAAACAGGGTAGGCCTAGCACAATCTTCGTTGGGCCAACGGCAGATAACGGCCAAGAATGATTCACAAAAACCTAATTCCCTATTGCAAACACCAAATCTAATCACAATAATGCCTAAAAAGTAAACACAAGCACTATTGGTATTATGGAATATGATGTGTGCCCGAGATGGGGGTAAATACAGTACGATGTAAAAGCCCCAATGCGCACTACCTTGTCCCTCGACAGCTGCTGTGGAACTAATCAACCTGTCTGGGCTGCCACGTGTTTCGGGCCCCAAGGTTCCCAAGTCATTACTTTTGATGAGAAGTGTGGGAACTATGACGTGTCCAAAAATTATGCCGATCAGCCAAAAAAAAATTCTCTGACAAAGGTTTTTGTGCCTAAATGACGACAAACATATCATTGAGTGTAGTTGCAGCCATACCCATATGATGACAAACGCGTCATCGTGGGTGGAGGGGTTAAGATAAAGTCACCGTCATACAAAGAAATTAGAATTTTCTCTTAAGTAGCTTTAGAAAATTTTAGTGATGATGTAACCCAACTAAACTGGAATGATGTCCTACAGTGTGAATGTGCAAATGATTCTTACAACACTTTTCATCACATGTTTGACACATTGTACCAAAAACACTTTCCTGTAAAGAGTATCTATGTTAGTACTAAAGATGACATTAGCCCCTTTATTACCTCTGCCTTGAAGATCAGTTTTAAAGAAAAAAAAGATTAGAATGACTTGCAAAAAATGAGCCTTTACTTACAGAAAGACATACCGTATTTATAGGAATAAATTGACTTCCTTATTAAGAGAAGCTAAAAATAAGTATTTTTTTTATTGATCAATTAAAATCTAATCAAGGTAATACCAAGTCACATAGGAAAACAATAAATTCTATACTTGGCAGGACTTCCAACATCACAAATAAACATCAAATAAAATTAAAATCACCTAGTTCAGATGTATCTAATGAATTTAATGAGCACTTTCTAACAATGGGATATACAACATCAAAGAGCAAAGTAAGTAATGATTATACAACGTATTTGTCTAATTCTCCTTTTTTTTTTTTTTTTTTTTTTTCATTTCCTACTTCTTGCACAGAAATAGAAAAGTATTTTAAATTCACTAAAATCTGCTGCACGTGGAATTGATGATATATCACCTACAGTTTTAAAATGTACTTCCTCTTTATTATAATTTCCCTTGTTCCATATATTTAATCTATCCCTAACGTTACGTCCCGAGCTATTTCGCACCTCTGACACCCCCCAATCCCGAGGTATTTTCGAAAAAAAAAAAATTTTGGCTAAAACCTCCACTTTTGGTGAGAAACGTCGAAAAGTCATAGAGAAATCGCTCACCTGAGGTTTAACCCGCCCCGTCCCGTCGACGTATGGGTACGTTGCAACATTTTGCATTTGCCTGTCCCAGCGACGTACTGGTACGTCGTGCAATTGCAAGGTCCCTGATTTGCACAATTTTCAATTCCTTCGTGATTTTTGCCAATGCATACACGGGACACCTTCCTCTATTCCTCTACAAGATGCCAAGCAGGGACAATGCCTTACACTGCAGAACCTCCCCCCTCCCCCCCTCACGTCATTGTCTCGGCAATTCACATGTTACCAGTGACCTGGCCAGTAAAGATATTCAGGGCCAGAGTGATTCCCCAATCGATGACAATGTGGAGGATAAAGTTTACATAGCATTAGAAGAAGAAACAGTCAGAAATAATGATCAGGTAATGTGGCAAAAAAAGGTCAGGTATGGTGATAAGTTAGTGAGTGGAACAATGCTTATAATGCCTATATTACTGCTTGAAAACCAATATACTCTCATACTACATATAAATTCGTACCAAGTAAATAAATAAATGCCATTTATGAGTTGTGTGAAATAGTTACCCTCCCATAGAACTCGTTTTCTTTGGTGCCAGCATGTTAGAAAACCCAGTCAGGCAAGGAGGAACTCCTACCTGGATCGAGTATTTTAAACCTCAGGTGAGCGATTTCTCTATGAATTTTCGATGTTTCTCACCAAAAGTGAAAGTTTTAGCCAAAAAATTTTTTTTCGAAAATACCTCGGGATTGGGGGATGTCGGAGGTGCGGAAAACCTTGGGGACGTGACGAGTTAAAATACTCAGTCCAGGTACCAGTACCTCCTTACCTGACTGGGTTTTCTAACAGGCTGGCACCAAAGGAAATGAGTTCTATGGGAGGGTAACTATTTCACACCACTCATAAACGGTATTTATTTATTTACTTGGTATGAATTTATATGTAGTACGAGAGTATATTGGTTTTTAAACTGTAATATAGGCATTATAAGGATTGTTTCACTCACTAACTCATCACCATACCTGACCTTCTTTTGCCACATTACCTGAGCATTATTTCTGACTGTTCCTTCCTCTAATGCTATGTAAACTTTGTCCTCCACATTGTCATCGATTGGGGAATCAATCTGGCCCTGAATGTCTTTACTGGCCAGGTCACTGGTAACAGGTGAATTGCCGAGACAATGGCATGAGGGGGGGACGGGGGAGGTTATGCGGTGTAAGGCATTGTCCCTGCTTGGCATCTTGTAGAGGAATAGAGGAATGTGTCCCGTGTATACGTACGAAAAATCACGCGCGAAAATTGAACATTGTGTAAATTAGGGACCTTGCAATTGTACGACGCACCAGTATGTTGTTGGGACTGGCAAATGCAAAATGTTGCAACATATCCATACATCAACGGGACGGGGCGGGTTAAACCATGAGTCTTCCCAGAAAAATTGAAAGCTAAAGTAATTCCCCTACATAAGTGTCGAGACAGAACATATATTAATAATTATAAACCTATCACCATTCTACCAGCATTTAGTGAAATATCGGAAAAAATTATTGCGCATCGTTTAGTAAATTATCTGTAAAACAATCGTCTGTTATCTAACTGTCACCCTTGTTTCTGAGTTAATCATTCCGCTGAGTCAGCAGTGCTTCAATTTGCTTCAAGTATTTACAAATTGTTAGATGAAAGACTGATGAGGAGAGTGTATGTGAATGACGTGGAAGGGGGGAGAGGAAGGAGGAGGCCGAGGATGAGATGGAGGGATGGAGTGGAGAGGTATATGAGAGAGGGAGGTATGAGATGGGAGCAGGGCAGTGAAATGACGGAGGACATGGCGACGTGGAGGCGATTTGTTTGTGGCCACCCCGTTCAGGATTAAGGCGTCTGGCAATAGATAGATAGAGATAGATAGATGACAAATTTTATGTTGTTGGATTATTTATTGATTTATCTAATGTTTCTGATTAATTAAATCATAACATATGTCTTAATAAGTTGGAAAATGCTGGCATCAGAGGTATGCCATTACACCTATTGAAAAGTTACCTTAGTAATAAAACACAAGCTGTTTACTGTAATTCTAAATACTCGTGTGAGAAGCTTACTTATACAGGTGTTCCACAAGATCAGTTTTAGGACCAATTTTGTTTCTCATCTATATTAATGATATAATTAATGCAAGTTCTGAATTCAAATTTACAATATATGCAGATGATACAACTCTTCTTCTAGCTGATAAAAATATACACTTTTTACATTTTACATATATATATATATATATATATATATATATATATATATATATATATATATATATATATATATATATCCAAAATCGATCTGTTAAACATTATTTGCCTCCACTGATGTTAGAGGATGAGTAAGTAGAGTGTGTTGAACGTTAAAAGTTTCTTCGTGTGTATGTTGATGAATATTTAAATTGGAATAATCATATAAATGAAGTTTGTTTGAAGTTATCTAGGGTATTTGGTATACTGTACAGAGTATGTAATCATCTTGCAGCTGAGGCCATGATGAGTATATATTACACTTTATGGTATCCGTATATCAATATCTATAAGAATGTGTACCTGGCCCTCTTTTGGCAAATTATTAGTGGCCCAAAAGAGAATTTTTAAATGTACGTTTTTCATTGAAAACTTGATTCTACTGCAGATTTATTTGTAACTCGTAATTTGTTTAAAAATCTGTTTATTCATAAGTACTTTTTGTTACTCAATAATCAGAACCATTAGGAATTCTGATATTCAAATCTTTAAATTAATTGACAACCAATATAGCACAAAATGTACATCATCCAAGGTTCCACACAACTCTTTTTCAGAATAGCATTTTATATACAATGGTCCTCTTATATGGAATGCACTACCAGTAAATATTAAGATCTTGCTTGTTACTAATAATATATCTATGTTTAAGAGGATGGTTAGACTTCAAGTACTTTACAGAATTTATAGGTCTTTGCCATTCATTTCTACAGTTGATCTCAAGTAAACTGAATTTAATGCATCATTATTGAAATTAAAGTGCTATTATTGTAAATTAGGATACTACGGTTGCCTGTACTACATATTACCTGGTATATATGTATTCATAAATTTCTCTGTCAGGGAGCCGTTGCTCGACAGCCTGTACCTGTACTTTATATTAACATTAATACACACACGGCAAAAGCGATCATGCAGTACTAAATTACAACTTCAGGATAGCATATGACATAGTTAACAGCAATTAAAGTTACAAAAAGAGCCTAAACTATAAAAAGGGAAATTATCAAGACTTAAAGAAGTAATTCTTAGAAGTTGATTGGGAAAATGAGCTTAGAGGACAAGATTTAAATGCTGTATATAAAAAATTCTGTGAATTTTATGAAATAGGAGTCCAGAAGTACATCCCACAGCACAAAGAAGCAGATAAGAAAATACAGAAATGGTTCAATACAGAATGTAAAAAATCAAAAGAAAGAAGAGATTTGTTGTGGAATAGATACAGAAGACACAATAGTGAAAGGGCGTATAATAATTACAAACAGGCAAGAAACGATTATACAAGAATAAGGAGGGAATCCCAAAAACAGTTTGAGGAGGATATAATTAATAAAAGTAGTGATCAACCAAAGCTGTTTTACAGCTACATCAGAAGCAAAACCAAAGTAAAAGATATAATACAATCCAGTACAGACGAGGGAATCACTTATACGCAAGAGAAAGATATTTGTGAAGCACTAAAAAAGAATTTTCAATTAGTTTTTACAAAAGAAAAAAAAAAATTTGAAAGGGATTATGTGGAACATGCATGTCCACACATACTACCAGATATACAAATAGCAGAAAAAGTAATACAGGAGGAGTTAAGTAAATTAGACAGAGGAAAAGCAAATGGTCCTGATGAAATTTCATGTTGGGTACTACGAGAATGTCCAAAGGAGTTAAGTAAACCATTATTTTTAATTTTCAAGAAATCCTTGAGTCAAGGTAAACTACCTGATATTTGGAAAAAAGCAAATATTGTCCCCTTATTCAAGAAAGGAAATAGAGTAAATCCACTCAACTACCGACCAGTATCATTGACCAGTGTTGTAAGCAAGGTATTAGAAAAGCTTATAAGAAAAGCTCGGGTAAATCATCTAGAAGAACACAGTATGATAACAGAAAGACAGTTTGGTTTCAGAAAAGGAAAATCATGTGTTACTAATCTGTTGAGCTACTATGACACAGAAACAAACACAATACAGGAAAGAGAAGGCTGGGTGGACAGTATCTATTTAGATTTCAAGAAAGCTTTTGACACAGTACCACACCAAAGACTTTTATGGAAACTGTACCATCAAGGAGGAATTCGAGGCAAACTGTTTTGTTGGATGCAAGATTTTCTCATAAAAAGAGAAATGAGAACGGTACTAAGATGAATCTACTCATCATGGAAGGAAGTTACTAGTGGAGTACCACAGGGTTCAGTGCTGGCACCAATCATTTTATTAGTGTATATAAATGATATAAACAGTAACACTGGAAATGAGAGCTATCTGAATATGTTTGCAGATGATGCAAAAATACGAAGGAGAACTACTAAGACAGACTCTTGTAAAGAGCTACAAGAAGAATTAAATAAACTTCATGAATGGAGTAATACATGGCAAATGGAATTCAGTGTGGACAAGTGTCATGTAATCAAGTTTGGTAAAAGTGGAAAAAGACCTGATTGGGATTATAAGTTAGGAAATAAAACCCTACACACATCAGAAAGAGAGAAGGACCTAGGTGTGATTATCAATAACAAACTATCTCCAGCTGACCACATCAGCGAGAAGGTACGGAACATGTATACACTGCTTGCAAATATGAGAATAGCATTCACATACATAAATGAAGACATGCTAAGAAGGATAATAATATCATTCATTAGACCATCCCTGGAATATGCATCAGTAGTCTGGAGTCCTCATCTCAAAAAACACATAGACAAGATAGAAAAAGTTCGAAGTGCCGCTACAAGATGGATACCAAGCTTAAGGGACCTAAGCTACAAAGAAAGACTAAATAAACTGAATCTACCAACACTACAGGAAAGAAGGAAAAGAGGTGACATGATAATGCTATATAAGTGCATATCAGGGAAGGAGAAAATAGACATAAATGATTACTTAACATATAGAGAAGCATCAGCAAGAGGACCCTGCAAAAAACTGAATAAGAAGAGAGGTGATAAAGACGTAAGGAAATTCAGTTTCCCAAACAGAGCAATTGATCAATGGAATGCACTACCGAATGAAGTAGTGTGTGCCAAAACAATTCACAAATTTAAGGATATGTACGATAAATATGGTTTAAGACACGGGACAGTACGAGCTTGACTCATTCCTGTAAAGATACAATTAGGTAAGAACAATTAGGTAAGAACACACACACACACACACACACACACACACACACACACAGACTTAGAGTATACATGATATATAAAAGTAAAACGGATCTATATCTATCCGTGATAAATATTCTCCTTGCTGTAAACATCCACCACATCAGGGCATTGGTTAATATTAAAGTAGATATCGTTTCTCCCATAGTCATGGGGAAACCACACATAACTGCCCAAACACTGGTAATACAGGTCAATATAATATGAAATATTTTATACTTGGTGACGAAAGATATCGGCAATAGAGGAAGAAAATATAAATGCGAACCGAAAATAAAAAACATCTATCAGTCTAACTATCCATGTATAGCCCGACGCCCTAATCCCGCAGGGGGTGGCCATAGACAAAACGCCTCCAAGTCACTCTGTCATCCACCATTTGACTACCCTCCACCAACTCACTCCCCCTTCCCTTATATACCTCTCAACTCCATCCCTCTACCTCATCCTCGGTCTTCCCCTCCCTCTCCCTCCCTCCACCTCACCTACATACACCCTCTTAGTCTTTCATTCTCCATTCTTTCCACATGTCCAAACCACCTCAGTGTATTTCTCCTAATCTTCTCAACCACATCCACATCCACGCGACAACGTTCCTTCACTTCTTCATTCGTGAACCTGTCCCTTCATGTCACTCTACATGCTCCTCTCAAGTAACTCATTTCCACTGCTCTCAATCTTGACTTGTTCACCTCTAGCAAGGTCCATGCCTCGCTTCGATACATCAGGGTAGGGATCACAATATTATCATGCAGTGACTTCTTAACTTCCATACTCACCTCCATATTTCTCATCACTGCTTTCAGTGATGCACAATATATATAATGTGGTAGGTGGGGGCGTTCATCTTTTGCTCACTCAATGTAGTGCTGCTCTCAGGTGTCTGCCCTTTCCTCTCCTCTATAATTCTTTCCTTCCATCGTCTTATGTCTTTCTTTCCTTCATTGTTTCCTCTTCCTTTTGCCTGCAGATGACTTTAAGCTGCCTCTTTTGTCCTTCTTTCCTTCATTCTTTCCTCTTCCTTCTGCGTGTGGGTGACTACACGGAGTGACAAGCGTAATGGTTTCCTGTACACCAGAAAAGCATTTACTATGCAGGGTGGTAACCTTATAACCAAATCTTGGCGCCTGGTGGTTTAATGGGTAATTATGGCATTGCAATGGGACTGAGCTGGTGAAGGTTTATATCCAAGGGTTGGTTGGAGTTTACTGCTCACATAATGCCATTCAGGGATGAGTGAGGCTGGTCAAGCTCATCTTAAATGTCAGGACCCACTTGCCTAGCCCCGGGCTCCTACGCTCCTCGTGGGGCAATGTAGGATTGGATGATGGATGGATATATATATATATATATATATATATATATATATATATATATATATATATATATATACATATATACATTAAACCAGGATTAAGGCTAGGAACGACTGACGTTTGGTACGTAAATTGAAACAGGTAGCTCAAATAAAACAGTTATGACGAGGAAGGTCGAAAACTATGTTGTAGTGTTACAAATACGTAATTCTCGAATGTGTTTTTGAACAACGCACAAATTCACTTTGGTTACTACATGCCACTTTTTGTGCCAGTAAAAGACACATTATAATGATTATGTACACTTTTTTTTTTTCCGGTCTGACAACGACTATTTTAAGTACAAGTTTTCATAATTCAGAATAGATACTGTATGAATTCAAAGTTCTGAAATGATTTTGAATTCCTTGAGGGGTTCAGGCAGCATAACACAAGTCCAGAAACCATGGCTCCTCCCATCATCCTGCTTTATGTTACCGTACTTCTCTTCCATTATGGTTACATAATCATGGGGGCAAAAAGTACCGCTAAACTCTTTTTTGTTTGTTTGTTTATTTTAACCCGCGGCGTCCTGTCAACGTTCTTTAACGTCCACACGTTTTGTCACTGCCAATCCCGTCGACGTACATAAACGCGAAAAAATTGCAAGGTCATTAATTTGCACAATTTTCAATTTTCGCGAGTCATTTTTGGTCCGTATACACGTGACACCTTCCTCAACAAGATGCCAGGCAGGGACAATGCCTTACCCAGCATGACCTCCTCCCCCCCCCTGCATGCCATTGTCTCAGCAATTCACCTGTTATCAGTGACGTGGCCAGTATAGCCATGTCATGCCACGGTACGAAATTCAGGCCCAGAGTGATTCCCCAGTCAATAACAATGTGGAGGACAAACTTTACATAGCATTAGAGGAAGAAACAGTTAGAAATGGTGATCAGGCAATGTGGCAAAAAAAGGTCAGGTATTAGTGAGTGAAACAATGCTTATAATGCCTATATTACTGCTTGAAAACCAATATACTCTTGTACTACATATAAATTCGTACCAAGTAATTAAATAAATGCCGTTTATGAGTGGTGTGAAATAGTTATCCTCCCATAGAACTCGTTTTCTTTGGTGCCAGCCTGATAGAAAACCCAGTAAGGTAAGGAGGTACTCCTACCTGTAGTGAGTATTTTAAACCTCAGGTGAGTGATTTCTCTATGAATTTTCGATGTTTCTCACCAAAAGCGAAGGTTTGAGCCAAAAAAAAAAAAAATTTCTAAAATGGTTGGGATTGGGGGGAGTCAGTGGTGGAAAAGCGGTCGGGATGGGGCGGGTTAATGGAGGCGAAGATGCACTTGACAGGTTGATGATGATTGGCTGAATGCAACATGTCCGCATAACATTTACTAACCCAAAGTTTCCCCATCAGGTATGTGCTGTCAGTTAATAATGCTAGCAAGTAAAGGGATTATGAAGTATTGTTGCAATCAGCCAATTACCACCAACCTGTCAAGTGCATCTTCGCCTCGATAAAAAAAAAAAAAAGAGAGAGAGAGAGAGCGTAGATAAGTAGGCTATTACAGTTGTAGAGTATGACAAACAATGTTAACTGCCTGTAAAGTCCGAGCATTATCATTCACTATGGACATATTGTACTAAGTGATGTCTCATTACCTCTAACACCATTACCTTACACACCAAAGGGTGGGTATCCATTTGTTGTGTATCTGTGTATTGTATTGTCGTTGAGTATCTCCCAGTGATACGATACTGTGCAACAATGTCCTAAACCGGGTAATCGCTCCCATGTATCATCACTGCATATCCATATCAAAACATAGGACACGGGCTTATGACCAGACCCCATAGGTTTTTCTGACTGCAGCAATGAGTTCATCTGTGCAGTTAGTAGCGGCCTCGTACATTTTTATTCATTATATACAGTAGACAGTAAACGGAAAAGAAAGTCACCACTTTGGTGGGTTTCATAACTGTATAGAAGTAGGGAGGTGTATGTGGATCAGGTTTGTTGAATGACTTACATTTCCAGCATGGGAGTGGATTGTACAAAAACATTGAACACAAAAGATAATAAAATCACAGTAACACACGCTCAAAAATATAACCTTGTACACTCGGCCATCCACGGCAGGAATGAGCGTGCAAGGAGTCAAGCATGACATGACCCCCGTCCACACTGGTTCAGCGAGTGCCATGTCATCCCTTTGATGTAACGGCAATAAAAGACAAATGGCCGATTGAGCCCGTTGCGTATCTTTGCATCACATTTTGACATGCGACAGCACAACGTTTGTCCATCCTCATTGATACCCGATGATGATACAATACATGGATACTGCAGGAAATCAGCCTCTCTCAAACGTCTCCACATGGTTTTGTTCAGTAGGCAAACAGCCAATATTACTGATCCTGGCTGGGGTACGACTCGCTGGGGGGGGGGGATGTTTTTATTGTGACTGCTGCTGGTAGTCTGACTGATATTATGTCTGGCTGCTATTAGTTTGGCTGCCAGAAGTCTGACTGCTACTTTGGCTATTAATAGTCTGACTACTACTTTGGCTAGTAGTAGTCTGGCTGCATCTTTGGCTGCTAGTAGTCTGACTACCACAAAAGTGAAACAGTAATCAAGCCAGCTCACAACCATATGCTTGCATTACCCGAGCAGCCTTGTCTGCATCACTGAAAGGCTGCCTCCAGCTTTTCCTGCTGCATATGGGAATTAGGAGAGCTTGAGGGGAGATGGGGGATCAGGTGGCTTGACTGACCTCCTCTGCATTCAACTTACATATATCTTCGAAAGGTTACCAGACCTTCTGGATAGAAAATAGAAAAAGATGGTCTAGGGAGAGGTTGGGTATGGGGTGGCCCTGATGTTCTTTTTCGTGCCCTCCTCATCCCCGCCCCCAAAGGGGCACCACTCCTTCCGGCTGGGGCTCCTGCTCAATATGGACTCAGGAGATGTGGGAGATGAGGTGGCCTGGCCATCCTCCTCCGTTCCTTCTCTTCCCCTATTCCTGAAGTGGGAGTGACTTTGATCTGACTCCTGTGAGTAGTATGACTGCTATTACTCTGACCGCAAATCAGTCACAAGTAATCTAACTGCAAATAGGTCGATCCAACACTCATGCTTGCTTCCCACATCAAGGTGGCACTTGTCAAGTGGGATATATATATATATATATATATATATATATATATATATATATATATATATATCAGCAGTATCACATGAGCACGTGATGACAAGTATGTCGTGAAAACTCGCGGTTTAAGCTAAACCACATTGTCATTGTTGGGCACTCTACCCGTGGATAGGTTCTTGGTAACTCACTTGAGGAGAGGCCATGACATAGACGAAAAACATTTCAAGGGTAGCTGAAACACCAGGTCTGGTGTAAAGTCCCACCCACGTTAGGGTTAATATGACCCACGTGGTCAAGTTGGGTAACCCATCCATGGATTAGTCACTTGGTAACTCTCTTGAGCATGTGGGTTCTACCGTACATATATTGCCTTCTTGCTTCATTACACTTGCTCACCCTGAAGATGTCTTGAAATACAGACGAAACCTTGGTGCTCCTCTGCTTTTATTTTCCTCTGAAATATATACTGGTGTGTGTGTATATATATATATATAAATATATATATATATATATATATATATATATATATATATATATATATATATATATATATATATATATATATATGTATATATTTGAGCAGTATTGGAGTTTTGAGTAGCAACAGGTTTCTCAAGCATAGCACCATCTTCCCCAGAAGAGCACGCGTGTCTAAATGCAATGGAACAATGGTAGACAATCTGCTAAGGGTCTGTTTATTTTCCACTTTACTGCATCACAGCTCGGCTGATGAGGGTAGGTTGGCTGCAGATATAAGCACGTTCCCGGCCGACAATGAGCCAATCAGAACATTGCTTCATGCTGACACACCTCCCGCCTCGGCCATGTTTATCTGCTGTTTCGCTCTCAGGCACCATCTGTTTTCATTTTTGTGCTGGCTGGACACGTGTAGTGATTCTCCCGCATTTTTCATTATTTTGCACCTGTAAAACTGCTTCCTTGCCATTATGTCTGACAACAGTGATTCTATAGTATCTAGTGTTCATGAGGAAGAAAGTGGTCATGAGGAAGTGCCGCTTTGGCGACAAAAAAGAGTAGTGAGAAAGAGTGAGTGGAAATGAATGATGGCCAAAGGTGCTCGTGATGCTGGCAAAAGTTACATTAGTGCTACTACTGGAAACCAGGTGTCTGAAAGGAAAATAGGGCTGCCATGCACTGGATCGATGGAAGCTCGCCGTTTACAGACGCCAACATAACATGAGGCAAGGAAACAAGGGAAATTTGCATTCTTCAATTATCGCACCCTTGTAATTCATGAACGACCTCAAAATAACAGACCTCCTCATGCTGTACCATCCATGCCTGAACAACCAAACCCTGTCTCATCTCACCACTCAACAACACCTGGGACACCAACACCCCGTGCACCACCACCACCCTCCAGACAACAACTGAACCCAGTCTCACCCAATCGCTCAAAACCACCACCACCCAGGACTCCTGCACAACCTCAGTGTAGGCCACCTCCCCCACCACATACCGACACCCTTCAGGACTTTCCATCTCTCCCACCACCATCATCTCTAATGACAGCAAACAGTGACAAGACAAGGGCATCAACGAGTGACGTCGGGAGAACTGGTCAAACGTGACAAGAGGACCAGCTAGGGGCTGTCGGAGAGTCACCAGCTAGCCTGTCTCTCAGCCCGAGGCAAGACAAACCCTAAGTAGGACAGCTGTAAATAAAACTTAAATATAGTAAGAATTGTCTGCTTTCTGCTATCGAACTCTTTTTATAAACTAACATTAATCTTCCGTTTCATAATCTAAATGATGTAGAGTTGATCTCACTTCTTAACAGTGATTCTACTGATGATTCCCCATATGATTTAGCTAAACTAAATGCCATGTATTTTAACTCTCATGACTATAAAAGCGATAAACATACTTCGGCTTATGACCCTGACAACTTTATGTTGAACTGTTATGTCAGTTTGCCAATCTCTGAATATATATTTTGTGATTCATGCTTAATTCATAAACACAATCATTTTGAGTGAAACATTTTCCCTTGTGTGCCATAATATGGGAAGCTTTCCACTGCACTATGATGAATTTTTCTATCAGTGTCTCGATCCTGTTAGGTACCAATTTGATATTATAGGTCTTTGTGAGAGAAAATTATCTGATAACATCGAACACTTATTTGAAATTCCTGACTATACTCTTTTTGCAAATAACTGCTCACGAAGCAGCGGCGGGCTTGCCCTATATGTAAGGCAAAATTTTTCAGGCAACGCAAGAAATGATTTAACCATTAAACAATAGCACATTGAAATTATGTTTATTGAAGTGAAATTAAATGCAGAGAGAGTAATTGTAGGGATTATGTACAGACGCCCCAACAGTAACATGATACATTTTCTTAATGACTTTAGTAACATTATGGATACCCTTCGTTCGGCAGGTAAATCTTGTTATATATGTTGTGACTTTAACATTGACCTTCTTAAGAGCCATACAAATCCGAGAATAACTGACCTTTTATCCATCTGTCACTCGCATAATTTTTACAATACCATAAACAAACCAACCCATGTTACTTTAACATCTGCCACTCTTATAGACCACATGGACGAATGATTATAAAAATTGTGTAATAAGTAACAATTTTTAACCCGCGGCGTCCCGTCGACGTACTTCCACGTCCTCACGTTATGTCACTGCCAATCCCGTTGACGCACTTCAACGTCCTGCAATTGCAAGGTTCATAATTTCCACAATTTTCAAAATTCGCGCGAGATTTTCGTTTCGCCCACGTACCCAAGCCTCCCCTACCTGCCGCCAGGCAGGCAGCGTCCTAGACCCCACGTGACCCACGCTCACCCTTGTCTCGGTCACTCACCTGCTAGCAGTGACCCATTTCAGACATGGCGCGGAAAGGTCTCTCAGACGAGGAAATTACATCCGCCCTGGAAGCCTTCACTGGAGATAGTGATTCTCCACTTGACAATGACGTGGTGGATCGCGATTACGTCCAGCCAGAGGAAGAAATAAGTAGCAGTGATGAAGAGGTCCCTTCGCCCCGGAAAACGCGGTATGTGACATACCGTAAGGCAAGGGAAGGCCAGCCTGCTCCCCAACCATGTGCACGGCTATCTCTCCATCCCGAATCTGATGAGGATGAGGATGAGGACGATGAGGATGACGGCGGCTTAGGACGTGATATCGCCTCATGGTTGGGAAAAGAAAAAATATCACCCCGAGGATCAGAAGGTGGGGCGAGAAGACATATAAGGTATGATGAAAGTCTTTTGTCTGGGGAAGTGGAAAGTGGTGTGGTGGGATTGCTGGGTGAAAGGGAAAGTGTTGTGGTGGCAGCGCGGGGTGAAAGTGAAAGTGGTGTGGGGGTAGTGAAGGGTGAAGGGGCAAGTGGTGTGAGGGAGGCAGCACGAGCACATGGTGCATGTAGGCCTAGGGGAGAGGAGGTGGAGCCACTCCCCAGCACGACTTTCACCCCACAATATTCCCAAACTTCCTCCCCACAGCCCCAGGATGTGGGGAAAGGAAGGGAAGGGAAGGGAAAGGGTAAAGGAAAAGGGAGAGGGAAGAGAAGTGCGAGTGATGAGAGGCGCCACTCTCCACCTCCCCAACCTCCCCCACCACCCTCACCTCCCCACCCTGACGAAGGGGACGATGGGGACGTGGCTGGAGACGGTGGTGTCACGTGGAACTGGGAAGATGGGAGTAATTTTACTCCCATCATTCACCCTTTCACTGAGGAGTGGCGGTCTGGTTGCACGGCTCCAGGTGTGCATGCGGATTCGTCTAGGGTGGATTTTTTCCACTTGTTCTTTGGGGAGGCGTTTGTGGGGCGCATAGTTGAACAGACTAATATATTTTCACGAACACAGCGCCGTGAAAGTGAACGTTTGGGAACCACGAGCAGGCATTCCCAACAATATGACTATCCCGTTACAATTTCAGAGATGTTCTTATTTTTTGCCCTGGTTCTCTTGATGGGTGTGGTAAGGAAAAACCAAATTCCTGCCTACTGGACAACTGACTCAATGATCCTCACACCTTTCTTTGGAAAGGTGATGAGTCGTAACAGATTTCAGTATATTCTCGGCCGCCTCCACTTTTTTGATGCAGAAGATCCAGCCAATGCAAATAACACAGATAAAATGAGGAGAATTAGGCTGGTATCTGATCATTTACGGGAAATGTTCTGCTCCTCATTTTATCCCTTCAGAGACCTCGTCATAGACGAGAGTCTTGTGTTGTGGAGAGGCAATATTTCCTTTAGGCAGTACATACCCAGCAAGAGACACCGTTTCGGGTTCAAGATCTTTGTTATGTGTGACTGTAAAACTGGTTATGTGCAAGACATAGTCTTGTACACGGGCGCACAGACAGATATAACAGAAGATCGGAGTATAGGACTCTCTGGGGCAGTGGTGAAGACAATGATAGAGGAGTACCTTCATCGTGGTCATGTGTTGTACCTGGACAACTGGTACACTAGCCCTCTTCTTGCTAGGTTCCTCCACCAACACGACACCGGAGTCTGTGGTACAGTCAAGAGAAACCGTCGCCATATGGTCAACATAGGGAGGAAACTTGACAAGAACGAGGTGGTTTTCTTCCAGGTCAATAACATCCTGGCCACCCTGTGGAACCACAACAGGGAAGTTTGCCTCCTATCAACTGTTCACAGCCCCCTGATGCACCGCACAGACTCCGTGGATCACCGTAGCGAGAGGAGGCGCAACGTATGGAAACCCGAGTCTGTACTGGACTATAATCTGAACATGAGGCACGTGGATCAGTCAGACTCGATGATTTCAAGTGTTGACTGTGCCAGGACCACGATGAAGTGGTACAAGAAACTCTTTTTTCCACTTGCTCAACATCACGGTCCTGAACGCCCACTACCTGCACGCAATGACCACCGGAGTATCCGAGACCTTTGAGGGGTTTGTGAGGGAGCTGGCACGTGAAATAATCGCCAAGCATGCCCAGGACAGACCCACACACCGCACCTGCACCCCCATGGCTGCCCAGACTCCCCTACGTCTTGCAGGACGCCACTATCCTAGTACAATCCCTTCCGACCCAAACCGTCGTAAACCCCAGCGCTGCTGCCATGTATGTAAGCACTCGACAGTCAGACCATCCACTCAGAGAAAAGACACAAGGTACGAGTGTGTCGAGTGCAATGTTGCGTTGTGCCTTCAGCCTTGTTTCAAAGAGTACCATAATTTCCTACACTACTGAAACTGTGTGGGATGGCGATATGACGCTCATTATAATGGTAAGGCCAGTCAGTAGGTGCTAAGTCAAATGTAAAGTTGAAACGGGTGTTATGTTTTCAGGAAAGTAATGTATAAGTTGAGAATTAGTGTAAGTTGAAAGAAGTGATATCAAAACTACACCCACTGTGTAAATCTGCGAAAATATGACGCTCACTATAACACTCTGGTCAGTAAATATATGATAGCAAGAATGTAAAGTGGAAACGGGTGTAATGTTAGCATGAATAAAACGTATAAGTTGAACAATAGTGTAAGTTGTAATAATTGATGTCACGAGTACACCCACATTCTGGTCAGTAAGTATGTGATAGGAATTATATAAAGTGGAATTTGTTGTAATGTTAGTAGTAAGGTATTTTATAAGTTGAATACTAGTGTAAGATGAAACAAATGATATCGCGATAACACTCCCTGTATAAGTATGCGCTAATATGACGCTCAGTTGAGTCGTAAGGTCTGAAATTATGTGATATCAATTATATCAAGTGTAAACATGTGCAATGTTGGTGGAGAATTATTATATAAGTACAAAAATAGGTTGTAAGTTGAAATAGTAGTCATAGCGACTTCACCGTGTGTGTTATTATGCGCTATTATTACACTAAATATTTACGTAAGGCCCGAAATTATCTCAAAACAGTTCTATAAAGTTGAAAAGTGTATAATGTTATTAGGAAAGTATTATGTAAGTAGAAAAATCACAATACAAGTTGAAACAACAGTCACAGCGAGTTCACTCACTACGTAAATAAGCGCTTACATTACGCTAAATGTTATCGAAAGGCCTGTGAATACGTAAAAACAGTTCAATAAAATGTAAACTGGTATAATGTTATTGTAGAAGTATTATGTAAATAAAAAAAAAATGATATGTATCATGATTTTCGAATGTTATCGATTCATCGTGACCAGCCTGCCTGATTTTGCTCGTTTCACACGATGGTACAATGCTTATTTCTGCTCTATTTTTGTATAAAATCCAATTTACTCTTTTATCACATGTTTTTATGTTTGTAATAAATACATATCTACTTACTTTCATTGGTTTCCCAGACTTATAATACCATAGAAAACGTTAGAGGCTCAGACCACCTAGAGAGAACACGGTACCAGGTGTGACCAAGGCATACCTGTTTAGGGCAATTATGGACCCCGGGGAACAATTTCTTTGTGACTGACCATTGTTTCTGACCAAAAGCGAAAGTTTTAGCAAAAAAAATTTGGGTCCAAAAATGTTCGGGACTGGGGGGTACCATTGGTGAGAAAGTGGTCGGGACAGGGCGGGTTAATAACATCTCGGACCATTTTCCTATTCTCTCTGTGTTTAAATTAACTGAAGAGAAGTTCAAAGAAGGAAAAATCATGGTAAAGTACAGGGATTTTAGGGCAAGTAATATTAATGTTAACCCGTCACGTCCCGACCACTTTTGCACCTCCGACACCCCCCAGTCCCGACCACTTTTGGAAAAAAAAATTTGGCTAAAACCTCCACTTTTGGTGAGAAAAATCGAAAATTCATAGAGAAATCGCTCACCTGAGGTTTAAAATACTCGATACAGGTAGGAGTACCTTCTTACCTTACAGGGTTTTCTATCAGGCTGGCTGCAAAGAAAACGAGTTCTATGGGAGGATAACTATTCCACACCACTCCTAAACGGTATTTATTTATTTATTTGGTAAGAATTTATATGTAGTATGAGAGTATGTTGGTTTTCAAACAGTATTATAGGCATTATAAGCATTGTTACATTACCTGATCATCATTTCTGACTGTTTCTTCCTATAATGCTATGTAAACTTTGTCCTCCACATTGTCATCGATTGGGGAATCACTGTGGCCCTGAATGTCTTTATTGGCCAGGTCACTGGTAACAGGTGAATTGCCAAGACAATGGCATGCAGGGGGGGGGAGGTTATGCGGTGTAAGGCATTGTCCCTGCTTGGCATCTTGTAGAGGAATAGAGGAAGGTGTTCCGTGTATACATACGAAAAATCATACACAAATATTGAAAATTGTGCAAATTAGGGACCTTGCAATTGCAAAACGTACCAGTACGTCGATGGGACTGGCAAATGCAAAATGTTGCAACGTACCCATACGTCGACGGGACGTCTTGGGTTAAAGAAAGGGTACCAGTAAATCAAGTGTCATGGGATATTGTTTTTTGTGCTAATGACCCTCAAGTAGGATACTATGTTTTATAATCATTTCCCATTTAAACAAAGATACTGGCTATGCATAGTGACAGGCCTTACATTACGACAAAAATAAAACTAATGATCAAAGAAAGAATCAAACTTCAACGAAAGTATGCAAAACAACCAATCACATTCGGTGAGACGTTCTGTAAGTTACGTAATAAAGTTACAGCTACAATACAAAGAGCAAAGGCTAACTACTACAAGAACAAATTAAATGAAAATGCAGGAAGCAGTAAGAAAACGTGGAATACAATCAACTCCATACTAAATAAATCCAATGTATCCCAGTGTAAAAATTGTGTTTTCATTGTTCAAAATAATGAAGTAAATCAGCCTCAGGAAATTGCAGAACATTTTAATAATTACTTCAATATTGCTAAATACCTAATTGAACAAATTACTGACTCACAATCTAATTTTGAATCTTTTCTGCATAACAAACAAGAACATGATTTTAATATGCTACCAACTATGTAATTAAAGGTTACAAGCACTATAAAATGTCTAAGGAATACTGGTGCGGGATATGACGATATACTTATGTTTATTATTAAAGAGATCAGTGACATCTTGGCTCCCGTACTTCTCTTTCTCTTCAACCTTTCCTTTACATCGGGATTTTTTCCAGATTTTTTAAAAATAGCAAAAGTAATACCAATATTTAAATCTGGTGATCGAAAACTTATGCGTAATTATCATCCTATCTCCATACTGCCAGCAATTAGTAAGATCATTGAGAAGCTAGTTGATTGTGGATTGCTCAGGTTTTGTACGGATAATAGTATTATAACTGATTCACAATTCGGGTTCAGGGAAAAGTTATCAACTGAGAGTGCTCTTTTATCATTTGCTAAAGACGTATTGTACTCCTTTGATGAAAACAGATTTACTGTGGGTGTATTTCTGGACCTGGCAAAGGTATTTGGTACAGTAAACCACCAAATTTTATTAAGAAAACTTGAATATTATGGGATAAGAGGTACTGGATATAATTGGTTTTCTTCTTATTCAGGTAACCATAAACAATTTGTTCAATTTCGTCAATACCAGTCCCGTTATATGCCCATAGAGTATGGAGTTCCACAGGGATCAGTCTTAGGACCACTCCTATTCTTAATATATGTAAATGACATTGTTAATTCAAGACATCACATGAAATGCCTATTGTTTGCCGATGATAGTACCTTCTATGCTAGTCATCACAGTCTCCACGAACTGTCTAATAACGTAAATCACAGGTTAGCAAATGTATATAAATGGATTTCCTGTAGTAAACTCACGCTTAATATAAGTAGCACTCATTACATTATTTTTCATAGGAAAAAGAGGATAATTATTCAACCAAACATTGTAGCTGGTGATCAGGTGCTTGACTGAGTGAGCAGTACTAAGTTTCTGGGTGTCGTAATTGAAGAAAAATTATCATGGCACCATCATATTCACCATATCAAAACCAAAATAAGCAAACAGTGTGGAGTAATGTATCTGATTCGTGATAAGCTAACAACTTCAGCCTTAAAGCTTATTTATTATTCATTAATATTTCCACTACTTTTTTATTGTAATACTGTATGGGAAGGTACTGGCAGGTCTGCTTTAAATAGTCTTTTCATTGCTCAGAAGAGAGCCATAAGAACGATAAATCACCTATAGAAGCATGACCACACTGCTCCCTGGTTTAAGAGACTTGGCATCTTAAAACTGAATGATATTAACCTCTGTTGTTCAGTCTTATTCGTATAAAAAGCAGTTAATAACTTGATACAAAATCACTTGTATAGAAGATATGAAGGTCACTCCCACAAATCACACCCACAAACGGAAGTGATTCTAAATTCTACTCTGGAAGCTGTCGCGTGCAGATTAAAATTTAATAACAAGTATCTGTCTATTTGCACTCTGTACTGTCATCCACATGGCCTCATTGATAGTGCTGCTTTAAATTCACTACTTGAACATCTCCCTGGCAATAAGTTAGTGTTGGGCGATTTTAACGCCCATCACTATCAATGGGGTAGCTTGAGGATCAATGGTCGTGGGGAGCAAGTAGCCGACCTAATACTACAGTCGAACCTCTGTCTTCTGAACGATGGTAGAGCGGCTCGTGTAGATTATCGTACTGGTAACTTTTCGGCCATTGACTTATCTTTGACCTCCCCTGGTAGACATCAAGATTTCTCATGGGACCCTTACGACGACTCCTCGGGAAGTGATCATTTACCCATCTGTCTTTCTTATACACGCGACATCGTTTTGGACCCTCCACCTCCAAAATTTAATTATAAGAAAGCAGATTGGGGATCCTTCTCAAAGATCGCCAATTTAGATATATGTGGGGAGACCATAGATGTTAAAGTCGAAAATGTAACTACTTTCATATTACACGCAGCTGAAGCTGCTATTCCCAAGACTTCTACAGTTCATGAGAAGCATAGAGCACATTGGTGGACACCAAATTGCCGACAAGCATTAAGGAAACGCAATAGGAGATACAGGATTTTTGATAGTCAGCCCACTGAGGAAAATTTTATTGCATACAAACAGGCACGGGCTGAGGCAAGGAGAATAATAAGAATGGCCAAACGTGATTCCTGGCGGTCCTTTGTGTCCACGGTGACTCGTATAACACCATTAATTAAAGTATGGTCCACCATAAGAATATTAAATAATAAAGGCCCATACTTCCCTATTACCACCCTGCAGGTCGATAATAACATCTATGACGAGCCCATGGACGTTGCTAACATCATAGCCAGGAGTTTTTCTCATGTAAGTAGCTCAGCCAATTATGATCCGCGTTTCCAACATCATAAACGCACGGCTGAGCTACAGATCATTGACTTTGCCACAGAAGACATAGACTCCCCATACAACCAAGAGTTTACGCTAGATGAACTGCTCCTTGCCCTTAAATCCTGTAAAGACACCAGCCCTGGACCAGACACCATCACGTACGGTATGATCCAGCATCTTAATCAGGACAACCTGATTAAGATGTTAGCATTGTACAATGAGATTTGGGCGTCTCGAACGTTCCCAAACTCATGGCACTTTGCGCACGTCATACCGATACCCAGAGAGGCTGGTCATCTTATGAATCCCACTTCATTTCGTCCTATTGTTTTGACTTCTTGTCTATGTAAGGTCATGGAACGAATGGTAAACAACAGGCTTCTTTTTGTTTTAGAGTCGAAGAATTTGTTAAATGATCAACAAAGTGGCTTCCGTAAACACAGAAGTTCACTAGATCATTTAATGAATTTGGAGCATTGTATTTCAGAGGCATTTGCCAATAAAGAATTCATGATAGGGGTGTTCTTGGACATCCATAAAGCCTATGACGTGACATGGTGACACGGTATACTAATGAAGCTCTATGCGCATGGTTTAAGAAGAAATTTGCCTATTTTTATTTCAAATTTCTTAAGGGACAGGACTTTGTCAAATTGCCCCATAATGTAACATCAGATATATTTATCCAGGAAAACGGGATGCCGCAGGGAAGTGTGCTTAGTCCTACTTTATTTAGTATTATGATCGATGATATTCTGTCATCAGCTTCCATCCCCAGGAATCTTAAATACTCACTCTATGCTAACGATTGTGCAATATGGCACTCCTCCCGTAATGCACAGTTTTCGGCTGGGCGGATTCAAGCAGCCCTTGACTCCATCCACCAATAGGCCTTGCAGTGGGGATTTAAGGTTTACGTCCGTAAGTGTGCCGCTGTAGTTTTTACAGTTCATAACGTACCTAATGTGGGC
Organism: Coenobita brevimanus; assembly: GCF_032717465.1. NCBI lineage: Eukaryota > Metazoa > Arthropoda > Malacostraca > Decapoda > Coenobitidae > Coenobita > Coenobita brevimanus. The sequence goes on along the minus strand of NC_137039.1, from coordinate 14,163,109 downwards.
TTAACTTTGGATAATCAGGCGGTACCTTTTCAAAATTCTATAAAGTTTTTGGGAATTCATTTTGATCATTTGAACTTTAAAATTCATGTTAATACTTTGCTTGCTCGTTGCAATAAACCAATAACTGTCCTAAAATACTAGCGGGTACTACATGGGGTCTATCTATCTATCTGTCTATTGCCAGACGCCTCAATCCCGTTTGGGGTGGCCACAAACAAATCGCCTCCAAGTCGCCCTGTCCCCCGCCATTTCACTGCCCTGCTCCCAACTCACACACCCCTCTCTCATATACCTCTCCACCCCATCCCTCCATCTCATCCCCTGCCTCCCCCTCCCTCTCCCCCCGTCCACCTCACTCACATACACTCTCTTCGTCAGTCTTTCACCCTCCATCCTCTCCACATGGCCAAACCACCTCAGTGTGTTCCTCATAACGCTTCCTATCACATCCACATCCACACCACAATGCTCCTTTATATCTTCATTCGTCAGCCTGTCTCCACGTGACTCCACAGGTTCCTCTTAAATAACTCATTTCCACTGCTCTCACTCTTGACCTGTGTCCTGCCAACAATGTCCAAGCTTCATTTCCGTACGTTAGAGTTGGTATCACAATACTGTCATGTAGTAACTTTTTCACTTCCATGCTCACTTCTCTGTTTCTTATCACTGCTTTCAAAGAACCAGCAACCTTTCTTCCCTGCTGTACCCTTTCAAGCACTTCACCCTCCAAACCTCCATCCTTACTCATCACACTACCCAAGTACTTAAACGTACTCACATTTTCCAATTCCTCACCATCCAACCTCGCTGTACATTCACTAACTTCACCTCTCTCAAAGACCATCACTTTACTCTTCCCTACATTCACCTTTAGATTCCGTTTCTTACACACTCTCCCAGACTCATCCACCAAGCCTTGCAGCTCCCCTTCGTCTTCACTCAACAACACAGTATCATCTGCAAACAACAGTACAGGGAGTTTCCAAACACTATCCTCTCTCACCAGGGCCACTCCAACATCCACTACCCTATCTTGTACCTCTTTTATTACCCCATCCATGTACAGATTGAACAACCATGGAGACATGACACATCCCTGTTTCAAACCAACTTTCAAAGAGAAAAATTCACTTAGTTCACCATCCACACGCACTGCAGCCTTCGCACCATCGTACATACTCTTCACAGCATTCAACAACTTCCCATCTACTCCATATATTCTTAACACTTTCCACAATCCTTGTCTATCCATCCTGTCATATGCTTTCTCCAAATCCATGAAAGCCGCATACAACTTCTTTCCCTTCTCTAGAAACTTTTCCACTAAAGATCTAAGAACGAATATCTGATCTACACAACCTCTTCCCTTTCTAAAGCCTCCCTGTTCTTCTCCAACTAATTTCTCTGTTCTTTCTCTAACTCTGTCTATAAGTATCCTACCGTACACTTTTCCTATTATACTAAGAAGACAAATGCCCCTATGATTACCACACACTTCTTTTTCCCCTTTTCCTTTGTACAAGGGAATAATTATACCTGACTTCCAATCCTCCGGGACTCTACCTTCCTCCCAGGCCAATCTGCACATCTTCCACATCCATTCTACTACTATCTCTCCCCCATGCTTCAGCATTTCACCACACACTCCATCAATTCCTGGGGCTTTCCCCGATTTAACTTTCTTGATTGCTCCCACAACTTCTATCCTACTGATTTCTTTCTGTCTTCTAACCTCCCTCCTTCTCCCAGCCATTCCCCAGCCACTTATACTCGCATTACTTCCATCCTCTACGTTCAACAATTCCTTAAAGTGTTCTCTCCATCTGTTCACTTTTTCTCTCTTCTCCACTAGTAATCTACCATTTTTATCTTTCACTCCCCTGCTTACTTCACTTCCACCCTGTCTTACTCTTTTCACTTCTCTCCAGAACATTTTCTTACAGTCCCTCCACTTTACACTCAAATTCCTCATCCACTCTCTTCTTACTCTCTCTCTTACTAATCTTTTCACCTCTCTCTTTCTTTCCACATATAACTCTCTCTTCCGCCTCTCAACTTCTTCCATTCCCCTATTTCTCATCCATTCATTGTATGCTTTCTTCTTTTGTGCCACAGCCTGTTTCACCTCTTCAGTCCACCACGCTGTTCCTTGCACCCCCCTCCGTCTTCTCTTCCTTCCACACACCACATCACATGCTGCACATATTTCTTCTGTAAATATCTTACACACACCTTCCACGTCTCCCATCTGCTCCAATTCATATTTGCCCAATCGTTCCTCCACTTCTCTCTTATACTCTGCCTTTTTCTCATCCTCTTGTAACCTTTCCACTCTCCTTGCAACTACTCCTTCCTCTCGTCTTTCCCTTCTTCTATTCCTCCATCTTATTTGCATTCTAATTCTGGCCACCACCAAGTAGTGGTCAGAAAGTCCACTCCCCCAACCTCTATACACTCTTGCATCCTTTACACATCTTCGCATCCTTTCATCCACACACACATAATCAATCATTGCCTTCCTTTTATTCAGTTCACTACCCACCCTTCTCATCACTCGCCATGTATACCTGTGGATCATTTTATGCCTGAAGAGGGTATTGACTATCACCAACCCCCTCCCAGCACAAATGTCCACTAACGCACTCCCATTCTCATCTATCTCAGCAGGCACACCCCACTCACCAACTATTCCATCCACCTTCACATTCCCAACTTTACCATTCATATCACCAATCAAAAACACTCTCTCATTCCTTCCAAACTTTTCCATGCACATTTCCACATTTGTCCAGAACTCTTCTCTCACTCTTCTAGCACGATCTTGCGCTGGCAGATACACACACACAATCGCCCACATTTGTATTCCAACTTTCAACTTTACCCACACAATCCTTGACCCAACTGATCCATACTGTCTTATGCTCCTCTTCCATCTTTTACTCACAACTATACATACTCCTTCCTTTGCCCTCTCATTCTCACCTACTCTTGCACATATACCCCATCCATACTTCCATTCTCTCACACATTCTCCTCTCCATTTTGTTTCAGTTATTCCACATACATCCACTTTCGCACCCTCAAGCACCTGGACAATCTCTCTCTCTTTCACCTCATCATTCGCTCCTCTTACATTCCATGTACTCATTACCAAGTCCTTTGTCCGGTCCTGGGTCGTCATCGTTTGGTCAGTCCTTGTCCGAGGCTTCTTGTTTGTTTTTTTAGTTAGTTGTTTTCCGGGGAGGGGCATTAACCCTTCGCCAACCCTTTTAGTCGCCTTTTACGACAAGCAGGGATACTGGGGGAGTATTCTTGAAAACACCCCTACCCCCAGGGGGGACTACATGGGATGCCAACAGAAAATCTTTATTAACCCTCTCAGGAACAGTCACGCGATTCGTGTTCCATGTGGATTGTTCTAAAGAAGTACAGTCACGCGAATCGTGTTCCTAAGCACAAAAAAAAAAAAAAAAAAAATTGCCAAAAATTAAGTTTCTGGATGGGCGATCTGCATCAAGTTTTGATGCGTTCTAGCGACTGCCACACTTTCCCATGGTAAGGCATTGGCAACACTGTGACTGCTCTGATGAGACACTGCGCAGCAGAAAAACCTCAGTATCTCACGAGCAGCCAGGCTGGAGGGTTGCACGGCTGTCAGTTGTCCCTTTAAATCCACCATTTTCCCCCCTGGGGGTAGGGGGGTTTCAAGAATTCTCCCCCAGTACCCCTGCTTGTTGTACGAGGCGACTAAAAGGGTTGGTGGTGGGTTAGTGCCCCACCCCGTAAAAAGAACTAACTAAAAAAAGCGAATAAAGTGCCTCGGACCCGGACGGACCATACGTTGATGACTAAGGAACGGACAAAGGACATTCTTAGGGTGGGAATGTGGAATGTGAGAGGAGTGAATGATGAAGTGAAAGAGAGATATATGTGGATTGACTGAAACTAAATGGGAAGGTGAAAGGGTGAGAGATTGGGAATATGGTTTACGTACATGTGCGGGAGTCAATGAGAATGAGAGGGCAAGAGAGGGAGTATGTCTGATGATAAGCAAGAAGTGAAGGAGAATATAAGAGAGTATGGAACAGTGGGTGCAAGGATTGTATGGGTGAGGATGAAAGTAGGTATACAAGCATGGGCGATTGTATGTGTGTATGCCCCAACAGAGGATCGAGTGGCAAGAGTGAAAGATGAGTTTTGGGCGAGAGTAGAAGCGTGTATGGACAAGTCTGAGAGGAGCGAGAGAGTGCTGTTGATTGGAGACATGAATGGCAAAGTTTTGAATGTACGAGTGGTTGGTCAGTGGGGTGTGCCAGCTGACGTAGATGGGAATGGAAGTGCTTTGGTGGACATCTGTGCTTGCAAGGGGTTGGCAATAGCCAACACCTACTTTCGACATAAGATGATCCACCGGTATACATGCAGAGTAATGAGGAGGATGGATGGTGAACTTGTTGAACGAAAGGCAATGATAGACTACGTGTGCGTGGATGAGCGAATGAGAAGACAAGTGTTGGATGCAAGAGTGTGGAGAGGGTGGGGGAATGGAGTCTCGGACCATCACTTAGTGATGGCCAAGGTAGAGCTGCAAAGAAAGTGGTTGAGGAGACAAAGGGGAAGACAGGAGGAAGCAGCTCCTGTGAGAAGAGTGGGGAAATTGCAAGATAGTGAGAAAATGATAGAGTATAAGAGCATAGTGGAAGATAGATTGGGAAAGTATGAGCTAGAGCAGATGGAAGGGGTGGAAGACGTATGTAAGATATTCACGGAAGAGATAGGCACAGCATGTGAGGCGGTTTGTGGAGTGAGGAGGCGATGCAAGGGTGTGCAAGGAATGATGAGGTGAAACGAGCTGTGGAACAAAAGAAGAAGGCATATAGTGAATGGTTAGCGAGCAGAGGTAGGGGAGAAGATGAGAGAGAGAAGAGAGAGGTATATGTGAGCAGGAGAAGGGAGGTTGAGTGACTGGTGAAGGAGAGTAAGAAGAAAGTGGATGAAGAGTTTGGGAGGTCTCTGAGTGTGAAATGCAGGGAGAGTAAGAAATTGTTTTGGAAGGAGGTAAAGAAACTAAGGCAGTGTGAAAGGGGAAATAGTAGGGGAGTGAAAGATAGGAATAATAGATTGTTGGTGGAGAAGAGAGAGAAATTGAGGAGATGGAAGGAGCACTTTGAGGATTTGTTGAATGTAGAGAGTGAGAGCAGTGCGAGTATAAGTGGTTGGGGAATGGTTGGGAGAGATGAGAGGAGGGAAGAAGAGATCAGTAAGGCGGAAGTAGTGGAAGCGATGAAGAAGATTAAGTTGGGAAAGGCCCCAGGAATTGATGAAGTGTGTGGTGAAATGCTTAGGTATGGGGGTGAGATTGTTGTGGAGTGGATTTGGAAGTTGTGTAGATTGGCTTGGGAAGAGGGAAGGGTTCCAGAGGACTGGAAATCAGGTATAAATGTTCCTTTATACAAAGGAAAAGGGGAGAGAGAAGTATGTGGTAACCATAGGGGTATTTGCCTTCTTAGTGTGACTGGTAAAATATATGGTAGAATACTCATTGGTAGGGTTAGGCATATGACAGAGGAGCTAGTTGGAGAAGAACAAGGGGGATTTAGGAAGGGAAAAGGGTGTGTAGATCAGATATTTGTTCTAAGATGTTTAGTGGAGAAGTATCTAAAGAAGGGAAGGAAAGTGTATGCTGCCTTCATGGACTTGGAGAAAGCTTATGACAGAATAGATAGGCAAGGTATGTGGAAGGTATTAAGAATATATGGAGTGGAGGGGAAACTGCTGAGTGTTGAGAAGAGTATGTACAAGGGAGCTAGGGCTGCAGTGCGAGTGAATGGTGAGCTGAGTGAGTTCTTTGATCTCAATGTGGGACTGAAACAGGGTTGTGTGATGTCTCCATGCTGTTTAATATATACATGGATGGGGTTGTAAAGGAGGTGCATGGTAGGGCAGTGGATGTGGGGGTGGCTCTGATGAATGAGGGTGAGATTTGGAAGCTTCCAGTGCTGCTGTTTGCTGATGATACATTATTGTTGAGTGAAGATGAATGGGAGTTGCAAGGTTTGGTGAATGAATTTGGGACAGTGTGTAGGAGGAGGAATCTGAAAGTTAATGTAAACAAAAGTAAAGTTATGGTGTTTGAGAGGAATGAAGTCACAGAGTGTGCAGTGAAGTTGGATGTTGAGGATATGGAGAATGTGAGTGCATTCAAGTACTTGGGTAGTGTGATGAGTAAGGATGGAACTTTGGGGGATGAAGTGCGTGAAAGGGTACAGCAGGGAAGGAAGGTTGTTGGTACACTGAAGGCAGTGATGAGAAATAGGGAGGTGCATATGGAAGTTAAGAAGTCACCGCATGATAGTATTGTGATGCCTACCCTGACGTATGGAAGTGTGGCATGGACCTTGCAAGAGGGGAACAAGTCAAGAGTGAGAGCAGTGGAAATGAGTTACTTGAGAGGAGCATGTGGAGTGACGTGGAGGGACAGGTTGACGAATGAAGAAGTGAACGAACGCTGTGGGGTGGATGTGGATGTGGTTGAGAAGATTTGGAGAAGTACACTGAGGTGGTTTGGACATGTGAAGAGAATGGAGAATGAGAGACTGACTAAGAGGGTGTATTAGGTGAGGTGGAGGGAGGGAGAGGGAGAGGAAGACCGAGGATGAGGTGGAGGGATGGAGTTGAGAGGTATATGAGGGAGGGGGGTGTGAGTTGGGGGGAGGGTAGTCAAATGGTGGGTGACAGAGCGACTTGGAGGCGTTTTGTCTGCGGCCACCCTTTGCGGGATGAGGGCATCGGGCTATAGACAGATAGATAGATAGATTTTTCCCCTCCCACCCGAGGCAGAAGCCATTATTGAAATATTGTGATTGTACAGTGTTTTTTACTATAATGTGAAGTGATTGTGTTTATGGAACATAGATATATTGTCTGTAAAACATTGGGGCCCATTATGAGCCATTAAGGCTACAGGCAGGAGTCTGGTTTGTTATACTGGGGCTTCCACTCTCCTTCACCCTGCCCATAAATGATGTGAGTATTTTACCTTTATATAGTGAGGCCAATATTTATATTTGTGATATATATAGTGCCTGGATTGGTGAAATAACTGACCTACCATAGCAGGCATTATGCACGCTATAGAGATATGCAACAGTCGCTAAGGAAACAGGCGGTCACGTACGCCATAGAGTCGGGAATAACAGAGGAGGTTGGGATGGAATCGTGTGATAGTGTTTTATACTGCATATGGTTTAGTGTGAAATATACGTATAAAATAGTGCAGTGAGTGTTCACAGAGAAATATTTCATACATTGACTGACTTAGATGAAACACAGCGCAAGTGTCAGAGACAAGAAATATGCCATAGCCATATATACATACGTATGTCGTGCAGCGAATGTTCGTGGAGAAATCTATTGTGTGCATCGCATGTGTTTTAGGCAAATGTATCGCAAGGAGAAAAGAAAATACACCACAGTCACAGACACACACACGCACACACGCTCACCCACACACCCACACGCACACACCCACACACACGCACACACACTCACCCACACACACATGCTCACACACTACATAACTCCTCATAAACAAGCTACTGCCAGCATCTCAACACCTCTGGGGGAAGTGAATTATCCGTATTTTGTTGATTTGTATATTGACCTATTTCTATAGCTCAATATTTTTTTTACACAAATAAGTAATTTTTTTACATACACACATATGAGATGGAAGAAAGTTCAGCTTCAGGATCAGTACCTAGCAAAAAGACTAGTGGTCATGTCGAGTTTCTAAGAGCACTATCAAAAACCTTATGATATTTTACATGTATAGTTTGAGTAAAAAAAGAAAATAATATAACGTAACGAGCGAAAATATGTAGCCGTGGGTGAGACAGGGAAAGAATGTTTTTTTTATCTCCCTTGCGGGTGAGGGGGAGTATTCTACGTTTGTCGTCCAAGTACTCCAAAACTATTGGACGTAACAATTTCCCATAAGAACCATGAAAAAGAGCAGTAAATTCTTCGTATGTCCCGTATCAGAATATAAACCTTTGGGGGGATTTTTTTGTAGGAAAATGCGGGGGAACAGACTCCGAGGAATAATCTCACTTGGTTGGCCAATTACTCGAAAACTATTGGACGTATCGATTACCTGTAAGAACCATGATAAAGAGCAGTAAATTCTACGTATGTACAAGACATAACAATGTAATATCTATGATAAGAATTCGTTGTTATGTAGGCGGGAATATTGCCCATGGTATGCGCAAATCACGAGTGACGCACGGACGTGAGTTCCCAGTCGTTTTTGGCGATTTACTCGAAAAGTATGAGGCGTATGGAACCAAATTTTAGCTCATTAGAAAGCTGGTGAAATTCTGCATACTATTATGCAATAAAAACATAACATGTGCGAGAAAATTTCACTCCTAGAGCTCCTCGAATTTTTTTCAAAAATGGCTTTCAGTTTTTGGCTATTTTCTCGAAAACTACAAATCTTATCACAACCTAATTTGTCTTTTTAGAAAGCTGATGAAATTCTCTATCAAAACTTCTAATAACATTTTCCTGTATGATGGAAAACATTCGAATGGTGATGTTGGGAAGTGAACGTGACATAGAGAAATTTTATTCACGGCCACCTAATGTTGTTTTATTCGTGTTTTCCTGTGTTTTGTGGTGCTTATCAGCTAGAACAAACATCTACGAATAAGATGAGATGGGTTTCATGGCAGTATATTGATGTTTGGGGTGGCGAAAATAAGGAGAGAATACATGTTATTTGCCACGAGTGGGCAGCCGGGTCGGGAGGCCTCGCAGAAAAAATCGTGTGCCGGAAAACTTACTGAAACTTATCGTGCGCGAGAGTAAATAAGAGTAAGAGTAAAGTGATATGTACGAGGTTGGCAGATGGTAGGAGAATGAATATAGTTTTGAATGGTAAGTTGTTTGAGGAGGTAGAGTGTCTTAAGTATTTAGGGTCATATGTTGCTGTGGATGGAAGAATAGATGCAGAAGTGAAGTTTAGAATGAATGAAGTTGGAAACGTCCTGGGAGGAATTAAAAAAAAAAAAAATGTGTATAGATGTTGTTCACTTAGAATGGATGTAAAGAGAAGGCTATATGAGGGTATTGTGGTACCGACTACGTTATATGGGGCTGAAACGTGGAATATGGGTGTAGCAGAGAGGAAAAGTTTGCATGCAATGGAGATAGGTGTCTGAGGAGTATGTGTGGAGTGACGCGTATGGATCAAGTGAGAAATGATGAAGTGTGAAAGAGAACTGGAGTTGTGCGGGAGATGACTGATCGAGTTCACCAGAGGATGTTGCGATGGTTTGGGCATATGGAGAGAATGGATGATGAGCGATTTGTGAGAAAGAGAACTGGATCGGATGTGAGAGGTGTAAGACGAAGAAAAAGACCACGAATAGGATGGATGGACAGTGTAAAGATAGCATTGGATGCGAGAGGAATGTTTATTGAGCAAGGAAGAGTGGCTGCTCGTGATAGGAATGACTTGAGAGGAATTGTGAATGAATAAATGATAATGCAGCCCTGAGGGGATATTCTCCCGCATTTGGTCTGATCAGATGATCAGGTCAGGTGCAGGTAAGGGGATGGGTCCATAATGATGTGGTAGGCGTAAACCAGCTCTGCTGTTGAGCCCTGCTGCAGATGTTGCTGATTGCACTGTGCAGTTGACCCTTGTGCCGTGTGGTGCGGTGAGGATCTGTCCCATCTTCCCTTGCGGCTAAGATATGAATGAATGTGTGTGTATGGATTAGTAAATTGGGAGTGTGTCATCCTGTCTCAGTTACCTCCCTTTCTTTGGGGGAAGCAGCCTAGGTATATACTCGTAGATAGATAGATAGCAATGGTCCATGTCAGGACACATAAGCTGAGCCCTTCAGCTTCCTTCCTCAGTCTCAGGCTCTCGTGGAATCATCACGAGACTTAATACGAAATAACAATAATTAATTATGTACCATTATTCTGGAGTCACGATGAGTGAGCTTCACTATAGTATGTGGTAAGTTTTGTTTAATATAAACAAGATCTGAACACCGTAAGGTAACTTCTTTGTAACATCAACAAGGGAGACAAAGGTGTCTACTATATCTTACAGTGACCTTGTTCCCACTGTGTAAATTTTGATTTGTTTTCCATCTGCAATAGCCCATGGCAGGACACACAACCTGGGACATTCAGATTCTTTGCACAGTCTCCTGTTCTCTTGGAATCGTTCCGAGACTCTGAGATGATGATGATAATAATAATCATAATAATAATAATAATAATAATAATAATACCAGTGAAAACATTGGTGGTGATGACTAACTAGAACTCTGTAACTCTACTATGGACAACCAGTAGTCTCCACCTACAGTTTCTTTATGACCCCACTGGGGAGATTTGGATTTCTTTTTCTATCAGCAATGGTCCATGCCAACATAAAAAAAGATTCCTTGTGCATTCTCCAAGTCTCCTAGAATCGTTGCGTGAATCTGAAGCTGGAATAATAATAATTAATTACACATTTTTATTGTGCAGACACAATAAGGAAGCTTTGTCATGCTGTAAGGTATGTTTAATATAAACAAGATCTGAAGACTCTAATGTAACTTCTTGTGTAACATCATGGCATCTGACAAGGGTGTCGAAGAATGCATGTGTCTGATACTGTTTCTTACAGTGACTTTGACCCCACTGGGGAGAATTGGATTTTTTTTTTTCTGTCATCAGTGGCCTATGGCAGGACACACACCCTGAGCCCTTCAGATTCCTTGTGCAGTTTCCGGTTCTCATAGAATCCTTGTGAACCTCTGAGACTAGAATAATAATTACTAGAACTTTGTAACTCTCCATTGGACAGTCACTAGTCTCTGCCTAGTGTTTCTAAGTGACTTTGACCCCAACTGAAGAGATCTGAATTTTTTTTTTCTTTCTGCAATGGTCCATGCCAAGATACATAACCTGGGCCCTCCAGACTCCTTGAGTAGTCACCGGTTCTCATGGAATCGTTTGGAGACTCTGAGGCCAGAATAATGATAATTAGTTACGTACGCCTAATGTATAGCCACAATAAGGAAGCTGCACCACATGTAAAGATATGTGTAATATAAACAAGACTAGAAGACGTAACTTCTTATGTAACATCTACAAGGGATTTGACAAAATTGTCAAAGAACGCATGTGTATGCTACTGTTTCTTAAAAGGACCTTGACTCCATTGGGGAGATTCGGAATTTTTTTCTTTCAGCAGTAACTTATGCCAGGACGCATAACCTGGACTCTTCAGATTCCTTGCGGGGTCTCTGATTCTCCAGAACTCTGAGGCCGAAATTATCATAATTACATACTATTAATGTTTAGCCACAACAAGTAAGATTCACAATCTTTAAGTTACGGGTAATATAATTCAAGATCTGAAGACCGTAAGGTATCTTTTTGTGTAACATCAACAAGGGATGTGACAAAGGTGTCAAAGAATGCATGTGTCTGCTACAGTTCTTACAATGACCTTGACCCTACTGGGGAGATTTAGAATTTTTTTCTATCAGCAATGGCCCTTGCCAGGGCACATACCCTGAGCCCTTCAGATTCTCTGTGCAGCCTACAGATCTCCTGGAATCACTAGGAGACTCTGAGGCAAGAACAACAATGATACAAGCAGAAACAATGCTCTCGACCAGTGTAGTAGGTGGAAACAATAGTCTCCACCTACGTGGTTGGTGGAGACTAAGTAGAACTCTGTAAGTGTCATGCGGACAGCCACTGGTCTCCACCAAGTGTTTCTTAGTGACCCTGACCCCATTGCGTGGATCTGGGATTTTTTTTTTTCTATCAGCAATAGTCGATGCCAGGATACATAAAATGGGCTCTTGAGATTCCTTGCGCAGTCACTGGTTCTACTGGAATCATCGTAATACTCTGAGGCCGGAATAATAATAAAAACTTTGCATAATCTTACTGCGTAGCCACAAAAAAGTCTCATTATGTTATAAGGTATGTATAATATGAACAAAATCCAAAAACCCTAAGGTAACTTCTTGTGTAACATCAACAAGGGAGATAAAGGCGTCAAAGAACGCATGTGTTTGCTATTGTTTCCTACAGTGACCTTGACCCCATTGGAGAGTTTCCGATTTTTTAAAAAATCAGCATTGTAGCATGCCAGGAAACATAACCTTGGCCCTTCAGATTCCTTGCGCAGTCTCCTTTTCTCCTGGAATCGTTGCAAGACTGAGACGAGAATATTATTAATAATACCAGTGAAAACCACATTTTCCACCCATGTAGTATGTAGGGACTAATAATAATGAAACTAACAAGAACAATATAACTCACCACTGTTGTGCTGAGTTATCATAATAACCGTAAACAGAAAAGACAGCCATACATTAGTACATTGAGAGTCTAAGGCCCTTTGGCTAAGCTTTAAGAACTAAGAACATTTAATGGTATAGAACTTAAGTAAGTCGCTGTCCAAAAATCGGAGAAAAGATCATTTCTATGATTCGAGTCGCTTACACTATGGAACGGTTGTCTCTGACGCGATTCCTCTACGACCCAAATGCCAGAACGAGATTTGGGCACCAGTAGGGACATGAGTCGATCTTAAGTCAGTCTTGAGATGCATCCGCCAAATACCTCGTACCTATGTGCTTAAACAAGGTACAAGCCTATTATGACGTAAAGCCAACGCTCTCAAACACAAGCCACCTCCAAAAGGGAGGTGGACTGTAGCGCTGTTTACTGTTACTTAATATTATTTTAGACAAGACCATTTCTCAACATGACGAAAAACTCATTAAAAACAATACAGTAAGGGACGGTGGCTGAACAAGATTTTTACCCCCCCCCAAAAAAAAAAGTAATAATAATAATTAAATAAAAAATGAAAAAATCTTATAAAAAATTTATTTAAAATATCCAACTTCCGGTATATATATATATATATATATATATGTATAAGAGCTGTGTTGTTTGTTTGTTTGACCTTCAATTACACCCAAAACAAGGGCCAAAGACCCCCAGACCCTTATGTATTCTGAATCAGGCTCACACAAAGATGGTTTTATGGGGGTTAAAATTCAGATCTGGTTCATTTGAGGTCACCGGTAGTGTTTGCCTTTTAGGCACGGGGAACGCCGGGTACCCCTGCAACCAAATTTTTGGCATGGAGACTCACATGACGTCCAGTTCAGTCAGGGGCTATGTGAGGTTGACCTCCGAGATCATTTGAGGTCACTGGTCGGAGGTCATTTGAGGTACCGGTAATAAACACTCGAACGACTGAACCCAGCAGCCCAATTTTTGGCAAGGAATCTCAATTGACCTCCAGTTCAGGCATAGGATATGTGTGGTTGACCTCCGAGGTCATTTGACTTCACCATTCGGACGACATTTGAGGTTACTTGTAATGGGAAACATGTGCATACAAATGCCGTGGGTTAGTCTCCAATAGCTGAAATACTCGTAGAAAGTTCCTGGACCCCTTATAATCCCTCCTCAAAAGCATAAGAGGTGCATGGCCTTTCTGGAGTAGAAAGAAAGATTGAGCTACATTAAAACAAACAGGATTAGAGAGTTTGCCTTTTTGGCCCAGGCAATGCCGGGTACCTCTGCTAGTGTATATATATATATATATATATATATATATATATATATATATATATATATATATATATATATATATATATATATATATATATATATATATATATATATATTGTTACGGAACAGAGAAAGATAACGTACACTTTCAGTGAGAATGCTAAAAATCACTACTGTCCCGTAAAGTTCCAGGTTCAAAACAAAAGAGTTAGGTAAAATTACAAGTTAAAGTTTAATGCTTAAATTAACAACAAAACATTCAGGACTCATAAGGATAATGTAATGGCAAATAAACAGGTTAAATATATGGTTAACTGCAATAGCCTCTATTAACACGAAATTAGCAAGAGTAAATTTATCTAAGTCAGCCCTGATAAAATGAGATACCAGACAATACTCAGTGAATGCCAGATAAATTATTACAGATACAAACTATTATCAAAAATGGCTGATAGTAAAACTTTACATAAATTACAAAAAGAACTCACTAGGCCTACAAATCAACACCTTATGCTATACAGTACAAAGAAAAAATGCAATAACAGTTATACTCAAATTACACACAGCTGCTAGATGTTTGGAGATTTCTTGAGCACTCACAATAATATCTGTACAGGGGAGGACAGAGATGTGAACAAAATGAGGAGCAGATCTAAGTGGCCATGATGCAGAGACTGAGCTCATTATATAGGGGCCGGCAAAGCCTGACACAACTTGTAAGAGGGACGCGCAAATGAAGCCATGGGGACAGAGAGCTGAAAATCCCGCAAAGTACAACAGAGAGAACGACTCACTCCACTATAACGGCAGAAGGGGGGGACTGAGGCAGAACACGCTCGTGATCAAACATGCAGCAACTGTGCGCCAAAATCACACAAAGGATGATGAAATCATAGGCTATGTAACAATATATATATATATATATATATAATATATATATATATATATATATATATATATGTATATTTATATATATCCATATCTATATCTCTCTCTCTCTCTCTCTCTCTCTATATATATATATATATATATAATATGTATATATATATATATATATATATATATATATATATCTGTATCTATTTATCTATCTCTCTCTCTCTATATATGTCTATCTATTTATCTCTCTCTCTCTCTCTCTATATATATATATATATATATATAAATATATATATATATATATATATATCTAACTATATACATATATATACACATCTATATACATCTATATCTATATATATATATATATATATCTATATATAGATGTAAATAGATGTGTATATATATGTATATATATATATATATATATATATATATATATGTATATATATATATATATATATATATATATATATATATATCTATCTATCTCTCTATATATATATATATATATATATATATATATATATATATATATATATATATATATATATATCTATATATATATATATATATATATATATATATATATATATATATATATATATATATATATATATATATATATATATATATATATATATATATATATATATATATATATATATATAATGTGTCCAACTCTGGGCATAGGCTTCACAGCCTGCTCTCAAGGCCCAGGTCTCCTTCTACATACCATACACCTCTATATGTCACCACTTCGGCGCTAACACCCACCGTCCATATTGAAAACATGCTAGGGCTGTCTCATACAGGACTGGTGTATTGGTATTAACGTTAGAATTTTTACAACATTCGGCGGGTCTTGTGGTAGATCAGTAAAGTCCGATTTTGTGAAATTCAAATCCTTAAAGTCTTCCCTGCGGCAGCGGGGATTTGAACCTGGGTATGTATATATATATATATGTATATATATATATATAGCTGACACATCTTTGAAATTGTGTATAATTTTCCCAAACGATTTCAATTTATGTGATGATACTTGCAAGAAATGCCCTCAATATTTTGTGATTCAATTTCCTTTATGATGGCATCTAACTTTCGCTCTGTTGAGCACCACCTCTCTTCCTCTAAACCTCACCTTCTTTTTCCAACTGAGACACAGCTGTTTGAGGCAACTGACAGCAAACCCTTTTCTGTATCCTCCTACTTTTTCTGTACTCATTTCAAAGCCAAAGATGACTATGTGTATATATATGCAACGACTTATCTTGCTCTCGTGTTCCTGAACTCGTCGATACTTCTAAATTCTCTACTCTCTGGCTTTGGTTTTCCTGCCATTCTCTGATTAAATAGATCTGCGCTGTTTATTTATCCCCTAATTTTACTGACTATCAAAAACTCTTCGACTATCTTACTTCTACGATGGAACACATTCTACCCATTTCTCCTTTCTCTGAAATATCCATTCTAGGAGATTTCAATGTTCACCACCACCTTTGGCTCTCCTCTCCTTTCACTAATCCACCTGGTGAACAAGCCTACATCTTTTCTATCCTTAATGACCTAGAGCAGCTTGTACTGCACCCTACCCGCATCCCTGACCGCCTTGGAGAGAGCTCCAACATACTTGATCTCTTCCTTACAAGTAATCCTTCTGCTTACACTGTTAACCTTTTCTCTCCGTTGGGCTCCTCCGATCACAACCTTATCACTTTAACCTGTCCTATCGTTCTGGTGCGGCCTGTGGACCCTCCAAAGAAACGTCGTCTGCGGCACTTTGGAGCTGCAGATTAGGAGGCCCTCAGGCAGTACTTCTTTGATTTTCCCTGGAATGATTTTTCCTCCCATGGCCGGGAGCCATCTGAGTGTGCCTTGTGCATTGCAGGGTTTAGTCTCTCGGGCATAGAAGCATACATTCCTTTCTCATATCCTTTGACTAATGCAAGAAATCCTTGGTTTAATCATGTTTGTTCTAATTCTGTCTGCAACAAGGAGAGGGCCGATAAAAGGCACTGGAATCAACCCATCACTGAATCACATCTTTTTTACCTTTCTGCCCAGAATCATGCTAAATCTGTTCTTCACTCTGCTAAAAATAATTTCATCCATACTAAATGCTGTCAACTCTCCAACTCTAATACTTCCCACTCCTTCTGGCACCTTGCCAATAACCTTTCTAACAACTTTACCTCATCATCCTTCCCTCCTCTTTTCTACTCTGATGGGTCTGTAACTATTTCTTCTACTGATAAAACAGATCTCTTCGCGCAGAGTTTCTCCTCCAGTTCCACATTAGTCAATTCCGGTGCTGTTCCTCTATCACTTCCCCCCTTTGACTTCCTCATGGCTGACATTAAAATTTCTTCATCTGATGTATTTTCTGCCATTACTGGCCTCAATACGAACAGGGCACATGGGCCTGATGGAGTCCCTCCTGTTGTTCTCAAAAAATGTGTTTCTGTGCTTACACCCTGCCTAGGTAAAATCTTTCGCCTTTGTCTTTCAACTTGTACCTTTCCTTCTTGCTGGATGTTTGCTCTCATTCAGCCAATCCGAAAGAAGGATGACCATTCCCAACCCTCTAACTAT
Source organism: Coenobita brevimanus (assembly GCF_032717465.1). Taxonomy (NCBI): domain Eukaryota; kingdom Metazoa; phylum Arthropoda; class Malacostraca; order Decapoda; family Coenobitidae; genus Coenobita; species Coenobita brevimanus. Next base: position 14,146,009 of record NC_137039.1, on the reverse strand, counting down.
CATGCAATTGCTTTAACATCCTGTATTTCAAAGGTTTTCGAGTCAATTCTTAATAGAAAAATTTTAAAGCATCTTTCCTATACAACCTTCTTTCTGATCATCAGTATGGGTTCCGTCAGGGATGCTTCACTGGCGATCTTCTCACCTTTCTTTCAGACTCCTGGTCATCATCCTTTCGGGACTTTTGCGAAAGCTTTGCCATTGCACTTGACATCTCAAAGGCTTTCGATCGAGTCTGGCATAAATCTTTAATTTCTAAACTGCCCTCTTACGGTTTCTATCCTCTCTGTGCCTTCATCTATAGCTTCCTTTCTGGTCGTTCTATAGCCGCTGTTGTAGACGGCCATGGTTCTTCTCCTAGACCCATCGACAGTGGTGTTCCTCAGGGCTGTGTCCTATCACCAACTCTCATCCTTTAATTCATCAATGACCTTCTAAGCTGTACATCTAATCCTATCCACTCATATGCTGATGACTGCACCCTTCACCTTTCCATTCGGTTCCCGCAACGTCCATCTCAGCAGTTACTTCAACAAGCAAGGGATGAGGCTATGGCACGCCTAATGTCTGACTTGGCTTGTATCTCTGACTGGGGTAAAAATAATCTTGTTGTTTTTAATGCATCAAAGACTCAGTTCTTACACCTATCAACCCGACAAAATCTTCCACAGGTGTACCCACTAATGTTTTATAATATTCATCTTAATCCTGCATCACCCTTGAACATGCTTGAGCTTTCATTCACTCAGGACTTATCTTGGAAAGATCATATTACATCTCTTGTAAAATCTGCTTCCAAGAGATTAGGTGTGCTAAGCCGACTCCGTTCTTTTTTTTACCCCTGCACAATTGTTGGCTCTATACACGGGTCTTATCCGCCCCTGTGTGGAGTACAACTCTCATGTGTGGGGAGGCTCCCCACATGCAGCTCTTCTCAAAAGGGTGGAGTCAAAGACTTTTCGTCTCATTAATTCTCCTCATCTTACTGGCTCCCTTCAACCTCTGTCTCTTCGCCATACTGTTGCATCTTTATCTCTTCTCTATCGCTACTTCAATGGTCACTACTGCTCTGAACTGTCTGCTTGCATCCCTCCACCTCTACAATGGGCACATAGCACCCGTCTGGCAGTATTTCTCATCCCTTTTCTGTCCAAGTTAACCGTTACTCCCAGTCCTTCATTTATGCAACAGGTCAGCTCTGCAACTGTCTCCCTCTGTATTTCCTGCTAGCTATGATCTCCAGTCTCTCAAATGCAGTGTGTCCAGGCATCTCGAAATGATCGGATCTTGAATTTGGCTCTTTCTTGTATTTTGTTTTTCTCTTGGAAGGAACAGTTATTGCGGGCCCGTGGCCTTTGGTTCCTTTCTCATTGGAAAAAAAAAAATCAGTATAATGTTGGCCGCTAGGTTCTGACATCACTTTCTGTACGAAGTTTTATACGGCTTCACTAGTAATGCACAGTCTATCATACTGAGGAAATAATAAAGCATATTTAAAATTATTCCTGCCGTCGTAGGGAACACCTTGAATCTTATTAATGTTTGACCTCGATCGTTCCCTTTCACCAGAATCCAAGATTATTTTTATCCCAGGTATTCTTCATTTCATTACGACATTAATGAAGACCTATTTATCAAGGGTGGTAATACTTTATTTACTTATATTTGTTCACTTTCTCTCCGGTATATTTACATGCCAGACATCAATATTAACTTTTCCAAAAACTGTTTATCCTTTCAATCCGATGGCGACCTTTTAATTATAGTCATACACTTGCAAAACGATTATTAAGCTGGTGAATATGTAGTACTGATGAGAATATTAAGATGTGCTTCTAACCTTTCCAGATTGAAAGAAAGAACCTATAAAACAAGTGGTGCCAAGCACAACAAACCTCACAGGACCATTCAAGGTCAAAGGTCACGGTGCCAAATGAAAGCCCATATGAGACCTCCTGTATCTTGATAAGAGCAAATGTATCTTCAGCCAGTTTCGACTTATAGCCCTTGATTATCTGTGACCTTGAGTTTGACCTTTCAAGGTTACTTAAGGTCAAAAGCTATGGTACCAATGAAAAGTCCTAATGGGACTGCCTGTATGTTGGTAATGGCAAATATTATATCTTTAACCAGTTTTGGCATAGCCCCCTGAATATCCGTGACCTTAAGTTTGACCTATTTCACTCTGGGTCAGAGGTCTTGGTGCCAAATAAAAGCCTGTATGGGAGTTCCTGTGTGTTGATAATGGTAAATATCTTCAACCGATTTCAAGCTATAGCCCTCTGAAAATCGGTGACCTTGATTTTGACCTTTCAGGGTCACTCGATTACCTCCAAAATGTTATCACTTTCTTTTGAGGCCAGTGCCCACATATCCTGAAAGTTTCATATAATTTCATTCAGCAGCTTTTCTGAAATGGTGCTAACAAATGAAGAAAGAAGGAAACAATCTCGACCAAAAACAATATCTCGTGGGACTCCGTCGCAGGTGAGGTAAAAAAAAAAAAAAAAAAAAAATCGTTTAACAGTGAAAATGAAATATAAACTGCGTCAAAGCTCTCATGGCGTTTAATACGAAAGTTGGAACAAAAAATAAACGACTTGCTAATGGCAAGATGGATGTCATCCCCCCACCCCAGCGTAATGTACAGTCAACAAGAGTTCCACCTGGACCACCTAGTCGCGGGATATGGCTAACGTGGCAACAGCGTGTGTGCGTGTGTGTGTGTGTGTGTGTGTGTGTGTGTGTGTGTGTGTGTGTGCCCGAGAATTTATCGAATCATCAAGCTTCATTCTCTTTGCCATATTATATTATTATGTGGTCATTGTAATATGCTGTGATATTGGCTAATAAATAATGTGTGATTGGGATAATGAGTTGTGCACTATGTTATTCATAAAGTCTGATTTATATAAAATAATTCTTCTCTTGTCTTGTAGCGCGAACCACGATACAGGCTGAGTTGTGGTTCAGAAACATTGCGCCATTTATGGGTGAACTTGCTCACTGTTTCTGAACCATAACTCAACCTGTATCGTGATTCACGCTACAAGATAAAAGAATTATTTTATATAAATCAGACTTTATAAATAGCATAGTGCACAGCTCATTATACCAATCACACAGTATTTATTAGCCAATATCACAGCATAATACAATGACCACATAATAATATAATACGGCAAAGAGGATGAAGCTTGATGATTCGATAAATTGCCGGGCATGTACACAGGAACACACACACACGCGCTGTTGCCACGTTAGCCATATCCCGCGACTAGGTGGTCCAGGTGGAACTCTTGTTGACTGTACATAAATAAATCGTACTTCTCTTCGGAGAGAGAGAGAGAGAGAGAGAGAGAGAGAGAGAGAGAGAGAGAGAGAGAGGAGGGGGATGTAAAGGTTTACGTCGCTGAAATAACAGTCTTTGTACGTGGCATATGAGTCACGTCCATGGTGTGTGTGTGTGTGTGTGTGTGTGTGTGTGTGTGTGTGTGTGATAAATATTGGTCGCCTGGCTACTCAGCCTCACTGGTCGCCTGACCCTGCCTGGTTAGCTGCCTCACCCGCCGCTGTCAGACCCACGCCTGTCTGCTGGTGAGTATTTAGAGTGGACGTGTGTGTTAGTGCTGCGGAGATGTGGCTGACGGTGTTACTGTGGTACTGGTGTGGCTGACGGTGTTACTGTGGTGCTGGTGTAGCTGACGGTGTTACTGTGGTACTGGTGTGGCTGACTGTGTTACTGTGGTGCTGGTGTGGCTGACGGTGTTACTGTGGTGCTGGTGTGGCTGACGGTGTTACTGTGGTACTGTTGTGGCTGACGGTGTTACTGTGGTGCCAGTGGGACTGACGGTGTTACTGTGGTGCCAGTGGGACTGACGGTGTTACTGTAGTGCCAATGGGACTGACGGTGTTACTGTGGTGCCAATGGGACTGACGGTGTTACTGTAGTGCCAATGGGACTGACGGTGTTACTGTGGTGCCAGTGGGGCTGACGGTGTTACTGTAGTGCCAATGGGACTGACGGTGTTACTGTGGTGCCAGTGGGACTGACGGTGTTACTGTAGTGCCAATGGGACTGACGGTGTTACTGTGGTGCCAGTGGGACTGACGGTGTTATCGTTGTGCTGGTGTGGTTGCCAGTGTTAGTGCAGTGTCTGTGCGATTGACGGTGTTACTGCGGTGCTGTCGTAGCTGACAGTGTTATTGTGATGACTGTGCGGCTGACGGTGTTACTGTGGTGCTGGTGTGGCTGATGGTTTTACTGTGATGCTGCTGTGGCTGACGGTGTTACTGTGGTGCTGTTGTGGCTGACGGTGTTTGTGTGGTGCTGGTGTGGCCGGTGTTGATGGTGTAGTGCTTGTTTGGCTGACAGTGTTAGTGTTATGCTAATGTGGTTGGTGGTATTAGTGAAGTACTGGTGTGGTTGACGGTGATAGTGTGGTGCTGGTTGGCCGGTGATGTTAATGTGGTGCTGTTGGGACTGGTGCTCTTAGAGTGATGCTGGTGTGGCTGGTGGTGTTTGTACAATGCAAGTGTGGATGGTGCTGGTAGGATGGTGCTGCTGTGGCTGACGACGTTTTCATGGTATTGGGGTTGCTGACGGTGTTACTGTGTTGCTGGTGTGGCATACGGTGTTACTATATTGCTGGTGTGGCATACGGTGTTACTATATTGCTGGTGTGGCATACGGTGTTACTATATTGCTGGTGTGGCATACGGTGTTACTATATTGCTGGTGTGGCATACGGTGTTACTGTGTTGCTGGTGTGGCATACGGTGTTACTGTGTTGCTGGTGTGGCATACGGTGTTACTGTGTTGCTGGTGTGGCATACGGTGTTACTGTGTTGCTGGTGTGGCATAAGGTGTTACTGTGTTGCTGGTGTGGCATACGGTGTTACTGTGTTGCTGGTGTGGCATACGGTGTCACTGTGTTGCTGGTGTGGCATAAGGTGTTACTGTGTTGCTGGTGTGGCATAAGGTGTTACTGTGTTGCTGGTGTGGCATACGGTGTTACTGTGATGGTGGTGCTGACGGCATTAATATACTGTTGGTGTGGCTGGTTGTGTTAGTTTAGTACTGGTGTGGCTGCTGGTGTTAGTGTGATGCTGATGTGGCTGGTCGTGGTACAGTGATGCTACTGTGGTTGATGTTAGTTTAGTGTAGGTGTGGCTCAAGGTTTTACTGTGGTGCTGGTGTGGCTCACGGTGTTATGCTGGTGTTTGTGTGGTTGGTGGTGTTAGTATGGTAATGGTGTGGCTGGTGGTGTTAGTATGGTGCTGGTGTGGTTGACTGTATTCATGTGATGATGGTGTTGGTGGCTGTATTAGTTTGTTGCTGGTGTGGCTAGTGGTGTTAATATGGAGATGGTGTTGCTGACAATGTCAACGTGGAGCTTGTGTAGATGGTAGGCTATGTGCAGTGTGTTGCTACCGAGGCTGATGCTGTTGCTATTGTGTTGATGTGGCTGACGGTGTTAGTGTCGTGCTGGTCCGGCTGACGGTGTTACAGTGGTGCTGTAGTTTTCGATATGGTGTGATACTGGTGTGACCCGTGGTGTTAGCATGGTGCTGGTGTGGCTGGTTATGTTAGTGTGTGCTGGTGGTACTAATATGATGCTGATGGTGTTAGTGTGGCTGGTGGTGTTAGTGTGGTGCCTTATGGCTTGTGCACTAAATACTCGTTCTATTAAACGGGTATACCTCGATGAGTAAGTGACGTAGTGTGATGGGAACAGTGTTAGACTAAAGCTCAAAGTCGCCGATAAACAACGCTCCAGTCGCGATTACGGTAAGACGGCTAGTTGTTGCGCTATATATAACTTCTGTTTCTTTTTTTGACTGACCTCATCTCTTGGGACTAAGCACACTTAGCCCAGTGGTCCTTCCGTTCCGGGAAACATTGTGTAAAGTTAGTCTGGTATTGCCAACAAAATCGTTGCAGCATTTTTCTTTAACATCTGTACAGCCTTCATTTCCCTGTTAACAAAATCGTCGTAGCATTTTTCTTTATCATCACATTTTGTGACGAATGAGGATATAAAGGAGCGTTGTGGTGTTGATGTGGATGTGATAGGAAGCATTATGAGGAACACACTGAGGTGGTTTGGCCATGTGGAGAGGATGGAGGGTCAAAGACTGACGAAGAGAGTGTATGTGAGTGAGGTGGAGGGGGAAAGAGGGAGGGGGAGGCCGAGGATGAGATGGAGAGATGGGGTGGAGAGGTATATGAGAGAGGGGGGTGTGAGTTGGGAGCAGGGGAGTGAAATGGCGGGGGACAGGGCGACTTGGAGGCGATTTTTTGTGGCCACCCCAAACGGGATTGAGGCGTCTGGCAATAGATAGATAGATAGTATTTCGGTAGCAAGAATTTAACCAAAAAGGACTACATTGTGTTGAAAGGATGAGTGGAAATTGTTTCTAATCCCATCATTACATGATGGCTCCTCTATGGCCAAAAAAATCATCTACAAGTAACCAGGGCCCAAAACCTGCCCTGTGTGAAATACTAACACTGCAAACTTTCGTGTTCCTTGGTTAAAAAACAAAAGGAAAAAATGGTCACACATTGTAATTTTGGTCAGTATCCCGGGAACCATTCTCTCCCCCTCCCTGCCACCAAGGAGCAGCCCTTCAAGGTCTCACTCTGCCAAAACCATTACCAAAGTGAACATCCACCAATAAGCAACATTTCATCTTGCCAGGATAAAAATTTTGGCAACGGTTGGGATGCTTGAGCGAAACTTTCTCCTATAACCCATGCGGGAGACCCTCAGGGGTCATACAGTGCTAATTACTTGGAGTAGGCGAGCTGTGCAACTATGTATAAATTCATAAACCTAGATAGAAAATCTATGGCTATACCTAACGGCTTTGTATGGAACCTCTATCGGATGCACCACCCGTGCAGGGCAGTCCTAACAGATGCTATCAGGTCTATAACCTAGGCCAGGTGAAAGTCTACCATTTTCCAAAATTTAACTTTCATATCGTCATTTCCATAAGGTCAGGACCTTATTTTTTATGTACAGCAACTCATTGGGTCAGTGAGGAAGGGAGTGACACATTTAGGCAGAAACGAAATATTATGCCATCCATATGGTGCAAAAGAAATGTTTTGGTGGCAACCAGAATATAATTTAAAGGGATTCACTGTACTAAAGATGTCAATGAATTTTATTTTTTTTTACCAATCAGCCACGAAAAAAAATCTGTAGCTAAATAAACCCAGTGGCAAATAGGAAGAACATGATCGAAAAATCATCGTTGTAACAAAGAGACTATTATGAGAAAGTTCAGAACAAGTCTTTCCACAAATGGTTATTTAGGATATTGGCAGTGTAACTGGTTTTCCTGTACAGTATAGCAAAGACCTATTGAAAAGACTATATGAAGTGCGAATGAAAAACAGACTTACTTCGTACGGTGAAACTTCTTTGTTGATCTGCACATATTACCATAAGCAGAGATGTTTGTTTCTGTTATTATTATTATTATTATTATTATTAGTAGTAGTAGTAGTAGTAGTATTGTTGATCTCCACTTATTAACGTACAATGACCCTGACCTACTTTTTAGTGTCACAGGTCCAAAAAGGTAAAGAAATAAATTTTTCAATCTCATTTAACTTCAGAATTATTATAGATACATGAACATGGAAGGAAAGGCTAGGACATCATTTTCCAAACATTTTCATGAAAAAAATGAAGGTCATTCATGCGTGACATGTTGTCTGGGACACCCCAAGTTTCCGATAATTTTCAACTGTTCGTTCGTACAGAAAAAAAGGGGGGGGGGACAGTTCTTGTCCCTAGAAATTTTGTCTGGTCGTGAACCAAGTCAGTATCCTTTTTGGTGTTAGTCTGAAGAACGGTTTTGAATTATTACAAAGATCAATATTTTCATAGGTGGAAATCGTGTGTTCGACAGATACAGTATACTAGTTGTTCTTTTTGTTATTCTCTCACTTTTCATCTCTGATCTTCATTATATTTATTGAAGATGTACAGCACAATGGCCCTATTACACTGGCCTAGTTTCAGTGACCTTGACCTACTCTTCCAGGTCGCAGGTCCAAAAATGTCCAAAAATCATGAATTTTCAACCTCAGTTTGTTCAAATACTAGTGTAGATACATGAACATGCAAGGAATTCCATTGACAAAATGATTTTTTAAACCTTTGTCCGGAAAAATTTTAAAGGTCATTCATGTACGACAGTTACAATATTTTAGACACCCCATTTTTCAACTGCTCTTCCATACAGGAAAAAACAACAAAAATGAGACACTTCTTGCACGAAGAAGTTCTGTCTGGCACTTTAACCCCTTAACCGCAGGGCGTCACTTTTGTGACGCTCAGCCACAATGGATCATACCGCGGGGCGTCACTTTTGTGATTCTGTGTTATTTTGAATTATCCCGGGCTCTCAAGTTGTGGCTTGTATCATCTATCAGTACTGCCAATGTCCAACACTAGTCAGCACTCCAAACTTATGGAGAAAAACTCCAGATATATATAAGTGTGATATAGTAATAGAAATATAAAGTGTGAGGGGTTTTATGAATAATAAATGACAGAGTACCAAGAGCGAACTAGCGCAAGTGCGACGATCAGACGCGCTCGTAATTTCCATTGCTTTCACAGTGTTTTTTTTTGGAGTATGGATCCCAAACTACTTGAAAATCATAGAATAGTGTTTATAGTGTTTATATCTGGCTGTGGTAATCATATTACGGGTTGTCTGGAAGTGTAAAGTGGAGACTTCGTTACCCTATTTCAGAGGTCTCCACAAGTCCTACGGTAACAGACGAAGGCTCAACAAACATTCCAGGAGAAAGCTGAAAGTATGTGCCATAAGCATATTTAATTTTATTATTCTAGGACTAATAACTGATTTTTGGCAAATATTTTTTGATAGTCTGTCGGAGCCCGAATAACCCCACGGGACGTGCAAAACATTGGTAAACATGCCCGCGGTGTAGGGGTTAACAGGTTTGTATCCTTTCTGGTGGCAGTTTGACCAACCGTTTTTGAGTTATTAACAAAAAAAAAGCCGCAGTGGCCATGACCTACTTTTCAAGGTCATAGGAACAAAAATTTCCAAAAATCATGGATTTTCAACCTCATTTTACTCCAGTACCATTGTAGATAGAGGGACATGCATGAATATCCCACGATAACAATCTTTTCGAAACATTTATATGGAACAAAAATGAAAATCATTGATGCATAACATTATGATATTTTGGACACTGCATTTTTCAATTGCTTTTCCATTCAGGAAAAAAAAAAAAAAACATAAATAGGCTCTTTTTGGCCCTAGAAGTTTTGCCTGGTCCTGGATCAGGTCTGTATATTTTTTGGTGGGGGTTTTACCAACAGTATATCTGTTGTTACAAAAATCTTAAGTTGTGCATGTCAGCAAAATTTTGATAAGTGAATATCACTAATTAATATTAATATTATTCTATCTATCTATTGCCAGACGCCTCAATCCCATTTGGGGTGGCCACAAACAAATCGCCTCCAAGTCGCCCTGTCCCCCGCCATTCCACTGCCCTGCTCCCAACTCACACCCCCCTCTCTCATATACCTCTCCATCCCATCCCTCCATCTCATCCTCGGCCTCCCCCTCCCTCTTCCCCCCTCCACCTCACTCACATACATTCTCTTCGTCAGTCTTTCACCCTCCATCCTCTCCACATGGCCAAACCACCTCAGTGTGTTCCTCATAACACTTCCTATCACATCCACATCAACACCACAACGCTCCTTTATATCCTCATTCGTCAGCCTGTCTCTCCATGTGACTCCTCAGGCTCCTCTTAAATAACTCATTTCCACTGCTCTCACTCTTGACTTGTGTCCCTCCAACAACGTCCAAGCTTCACTTCCATACGTTAGAGTTGGTATCACAATAGTGTCATGTAGTAACTTTTTCACTTCCATGCTCACTTCCCTGTTTCTTATCACTGCTTTCAAAGAATCAGCAACCTTTCTTCCTTGCTGTACCCTTTCAAGCACTTCACCCTCCAAACCTCCATCCTTACTCATCACACTACCCAAATACTTAAACGTACTCACATTTTCCAATTCCTCACCATCCAACCTCACCGTACATTCACTGACTTCACCTCTCTCAAAGACCATCACTTTACTCCTCCCTACGTTCACCTTTAGATTCCGTTTCTTACACACTCTCCCAAACTCATTCACCAAGCCTTGCAGCTCCCCTTCGTCTTCACTCAACAACACAGTATCATCTGCAACTTTCACTAAACAACACATGAAAAACAAGAGAAAACACTTCTCTACTTGCCAATGTCTGACCATAATCAAACTCACTCTGCACAGAAATGCCATTTATTTACCCTCATGAAATATTCTAGAAGTTTCCACTATGTTTTACAAACTTCCATTTCTTTCAACAAACTTCCATGACCTTCCATTTAATCTCTTCAGTAACAAAACATTCTAGGACCTTCGTGAAACATCTTCATTCGTTTTTTCTTACATTTTATAGAACTTTCTCTTTTTCTATTATTTTTCCATCTCATGATACTCTTAACAGGATTTAATTAATGCAATTTAATGAGTTTTTAGAATTATTTTCATCAGAAATTTTGTTTTTCCAAATAGGGGTTAACCCCCCCAAGTGCCGCCTTGAGGAGCAGACACTTAATATGAACTATTTAATCAACATGAGAGAGTCCCTCTGACTGAGAAGTTCATTTCCATTTCAGCTTCTACTACCAACTGACGATCTTATTCAACCTTGGAAAGGCCTCCTACTGTGGAGGTTTATTGGGGTTTGGCTAAGTTATATGACTTTTGTTCCCTCCACACCGAAAAATCTACCTTTAGCTTAATATAATGACCCAAAAAATGGCCAGAGTACGATCAAGAAGACACATTCAAGCACGGAGTTAATATATTTTACAAAGCACTAGGCATTTCAAGTTACCATTAAGCGAGCCACTTTGTTGATTACACGACGGGGGGAAATGGAGTCAATGGTACCCCTATATCATAATATCCCCACAATTGCTTCATCATGACAAAATACCATCGCAAAATATCCGGGCTCATGCTCACCTCCTGTATGAATTTTGATATGGCAAGAAATGTATCACTTGCACGGTGTTTTGATGTACCCATGTCGACGAAGGTGAATATGCTCTGATTCCCCTTTCCCCGACACAACAGAGATACTTCGTTCCCAAAGCGACCAACGACAATAAAAGAAAACCAGCTTATTTTTATTTGGTAAACACATGCATTTACATCAAATACAGGCGTGAACATAAACATATATGTATAGATATAAACGTATATGTATGTGTGCATATGTGCCACTCTCTCCATATGTATGTACTATTACGGCTAGGTGTTGTTATCCAAGGCCCATGTTATGCAGCGTATCAGGGTTCCCAGATTTGGGGGTTTTCTTTTTCATTTAGAGGGAAAAATAGGCATTTGGTGGGT